>NC_092572.1:11841351-12149268 GCF_037975245.1 Apostichopus japonicus
AAAAGCTTGTGTTAAATGCAACATGATAATTGTGTTCAAGCAACAGAGTTAAAAACTCCCAAAAAAGCCTTTTTTTTTTAGAAGGTAAATCTCTGGGATGGATTTGGCGATGAAGGCAAGCAAGCATCCTTAGATATAGTGCCAGTGAAAGAGAGAGAGAGAGATATAAGAAAAATCTAAAAGGAAAGATTGCAACAATGTATAAAGAAAAGCTTATAAAGAAAGGCACTGATCAGTTCTAAGTGGATTTTGGATATTTGCTGCCAATTTTTTTTTTTTTTTTTTTTTTTGAAGTGCCATCGTTATATATTATCTCTCCAAACTTAATTTTGAGGAGTTAAAATAACACAGAAAACCGCCAAATTTGACTGGTTTGGTGTCAATAAATTACTACTAATGATACCTACCTGTCTCCTCCATTAGACAACTGCACTCTAACCTATACTTACAGTCTATACAAATTAGTAAACCTGTTAGTACTGCACCCCACTGACGCACTACAGGGTCAACCACTGACACCCACTTCCAGATGAAGCTGTCACCCATCTGCATATTTCATTTCATTTATTTGTTTCTTCACAATTTAAATAGTACAGAGAAGTTAACTAAGTGACAAAACATTTCAACAACAGGGAAAATTGTGAAATATGAAGCGCTGACATCTGAAATTAAATGTTCCTTTTGGACTTACTGTCCTGTACATGTAGGAGGAATAAGCAACTGCAATCCATGTTTTACAAATGGATAAAATATTTGTCTTAATGGGTTTGGGGGAGTTGTTGACCTCAGAAGTATAATAATCACATCACATGTAAAGCTACAGTATGTTGGGCTTCCTTTTAAAAGTATCACTCACAGTCCAATTTTTTACTTTCTTTCGATCTTTAAATATTTCCTGGTTTCCTGGTTTCCTAGATTTGCAATCTTTGTGTCTGTCTCCATCAACAAAATACACTCCGGTCAAACGTATCTTTTTTTTCTGATAGTCGGATTCTCTAGGAATGTTGTAGACAAATAAATCTACAGAAATTATTTAGTAGAAAGGTCAACTCTTTCTCAATTCTAAATAGGTCACATTAATCCATATAATTAATTGCAGAAGCAATCAACTTAAATCTGGACAGATCTTCATTATCTCTCGGATTCGAGAATAACCCTGGCAAGATTTCCAGTCGACTTGAGTCTGTGAGACAAGTTGACAAGGACCTTGTCACAGGGATACATTCTCTACAGTTTAACAGTCACGACAGACAGCTTATAAAGTGGCAATTCTTTCTTCAAAATTGCTGCAACTTTTTCCTTAAAGGATTCTTCCGTCGTCCTCTTCTATCAGAACCCGACTAATGGTACCTGCTGAATGCATAAAGACTTTCAAGTGAAGGCTGCCATAACCAGCTTCAAAGAATATTTTACTAAGAGCATAATGCCTTCAAGATTTAAATCCCAAAATTGAGCAGTATCATTCTTTCATTCATTCACTCGTGTATCAACATATGTAGCTACGATGGCTCACCTTTTGGAGTTTGCTCATCACAATCATGTACATGTGATGACTGCTTTAATACATACAGGCTGTTTTTGTCTCAATTTTATATGAACATGGGCAAAACTACACTGCACCTAAACTCCCCCCCCCCAATTAAACGTATTACCACCCCTCCCAATCCCACACCCCCACCCCTAAACATTGCTCTTCACCTAATGTTAAAACCTCACCCCAGCTTTTTCGACCTATTGCTGAAATGTTCCATCTGAAGAGAAAGGTTAGGACAGTTTTTTTTTTCTGACTGTTTCTCTAGTATACAATTTTTGCGGTTTTATTTTTCTTTCTTTTTTGTCAAGTCCAGGGCAATTTCAAATCCTTTACACATCGTGACCAATAAATATATATATTCACACATATGACACCGCAATATCTCCTTCACGGCCACAGACGTCGGGTTTTCTTTTCCATCTCTCTGTCATTTTCGGGAATCAAAATTTCAACTCCCTGGAGCCTAATCTCGCCTTGCTATAAAAAAACCTGCAATAATCTCCCACCAGACAAACACCTAACCTTGAGTACATATAATATAATCCTCTCGAAATATTAAACTTGGACTATTTTCGTCTTATTTTCCATTCCTGTTTTCTTTTCTTCTTTTTTTTCTCTTTGAAAAGTCTATGTGGATTTTCTTGACTTTGGGGAATAATCAAGCTATGAAGTAATTAACAAATGCTCGACTGGGTTTTTTTTAAAGGTTTTTCCTTCCCTCTCTTATATTTCTGTTTTCATTCTGAAGGACTGCATTCAATTATAAGGCTTATATTCTATGTTTTTCCTCCGTCTTTATAGATGACGATGACGATAAAGAACAAGGAAAGTCTCTGAATGAGGTTATTGTGACTCACTCTTCAAGCTTATTGGAAAAGAAATCGAAGCAGCTCCGATCTGGAGGAAACTAAAAAGAACGTGTAAAACTAATGATAACGATGAAGGCAGGAAAACAAGACTTTCATGTGGTGGTCATAAAGCGATAAATAGGACATTTCTTTCATGTGATATATATACACTATATATATGTAAACTAAAGTGTGTGACTTTGGCTTGTGTGCTATTTGCAACATGTATATGTCTTTCACAGAACGTACATTTCCAGCTGGAAAACAAATATTCCCATCACCCAGCTGTAAATACCAGTATGCTAAATTGCAACTTAGATGTTTTGTACATGCAAGTTTAGAGAAAAAAAGATAAAATAATTGAGTAAATTAAGAATGTCCAATTTGTTTAAAATAGTTTGTTTTACAGAGGGCACCTCAAATGTTGGTGACATATTAATGTAGTATCCCCGCACCCTCACCCACCAATCCACAACCCCCCCCCCAAAGAAAAAGTACAAATGTACTCTCTGAAAGCATTATATGTGTGTCATTCGTTTGTTTGGCAGTAACACCATTGTAGTTAAGGGTTCTACATGGCGATAACTTTTACCTCAATCTGTAGGTAGAATATTAATTAGCTACAGGATTTCATCTATGGTCTGCCACTGCAAGTTTAAGTACTACATTTCAAACAAGTTTAACTTACATCAATTTCCTTTCTACAAATGCAAAACAAATTCTTGACCCATCCAATTAATATCTTTAATCATCAAGTGTCACTTAGCTTTCCAGAATTTACATAACGCATACCTGCACATCTCCCAATAAAACTGCATCACAGTTTGTTAGGGAAAACAAATATTGGATTATTCTCCAGAATAACTAAATGTTCTGCCTATAGCTGCATGACTTTGGCTTAAAACTATTTTTGCCCTGAATAGTCAACTAATTTCAGATAGACAGATATGCACCACCCCCCACCTTCCCCACCCCTCTTCTATTTTTTACTTCATTCCAAGGTTTCTTTATTTTTCAACATACCAAATTTCTGAACCATGAAATAATTTCTAGACATATAGTCTCCAATTTTAATAATCTCATTTGGAGGATTCACACAATTCATAGCCAGACTTTTTTCAGCCCTGTTGATGTAGCAAAACAAATTTAGAAATTAAGCGGATGTCAACTTTAAAACGGAGTATTCTGTTTGAAGTTCGTAGCAATTGGTATCAAATATGAACTGGTATTAAAGGAATCATATTTAGTAAGTTTCTTCTTTATTTTTATTTTCCATTTTTTCAATTTAACTTGCAATTGTGTTGTCACAAATTCTGCCAGAAAGTCGATCAAGGTCGATCAAGTAAACATAACACTTTTTTTCACCGCTGAATTTTTATAGTATCATCAGTGCCCAAAAGAAATATTATCCAAAATGCTAGAAAGTTACAATATTATGCAATTATATGAAATTAGCTATGTACAGTATATTAATTCCTTTGGAACAGGTTACAGTGTTAAAGGTTAAAAGGTTACCAATTTTAATTCTAGGCACGGATATAACGAGGTGCTTAGGTTATGGGGAGACAGGTAAGCGAGGCAGCAAACTAAATTAACATTTTTATTCTTAAATTTCCAAAGTAATTCAACCAAGAGTCAAGGCCACATATGTATACATACTCTCCTCTTTTTCCAAAATCAGTATTCCTCCCCTTCCCCAGGTTTCATATCCTTAAACTACCTTGGCCCCCCCCCCCCACCTCCTGCTCCATCCATCCCCATTTCCTCCGCAGATCTAACCATCTTCACCTCAGAAATCAGATCATACAAATTCCTAATTACTCTCTAGTTAGACTAATTAATAATCAATAACTAAACCATACATATTGACATACCTACCAATTAATAGCATGGGCATGTATTCAGTATGACTTCTCACAATTCAATTCATGATGTTATCTCCAATTTTAGCCTACATGAACTAATACTCCCCCAACCCCCCATCCCCTCCCCGTCTCCTAATTGTCACCCCATTTCTTTCAAGTCACACATATATATGATACTGTCATCCGACCCTCCCTTGATTCATCTGTGTATGTAAGTAGCACCCAGGTGAGAAGAAGGTCAATTCTCATCTGCTGCCTCTCGATTTTTTTTCTTTTTTCTCTCCTGTCTCAACTCTGATGCAGTCTTTGCTGTTACATCAGTGGATCGATGTAGCATATCCCAGGACTTTGAGAAGAATCCTGTCATGAAATCAATTTGTTAGACAGCGTGTGTGATCTGGTTAAAGCCTCTAGATCAAGCCGCCCGAGGGTTGAACGCACTAATGCTTAATAAATACAAAACATTCCCAAAGTTTTACTTTCTCTCTCTCTATCTATTTTTTTATCTTTTACTCCGAGAATGAAAGAAATTTGCCTCCGAAAAATTTCTCTATGTATCGACTCTTAATTTTCCAGCGAATTGTAAAGTACTGTAGGCCTTTATTCGTGGGGGAAAAAAAAGGGTTATTGCTGATGTATATCTCAAAGTCTTATTAGACAAACGGTTGCTTTGGGTGCCCCCCGTGGGAACATTACAAAACCCCCTTGCAAAAAGCAAGAAATATATATTTGTTCAAGTGTTTTGAGAAAGACTTCCCCTAAATCCTTAACACCTGCTAACTGCATAAATCCCTTAAATAATCAACCTTCTTGAATGTGACATGAATTATGAGAGACCTACAGCATATATGCCCACGACAACGACGACAGAAATTACTCAATTTTGTTAGCAAAGTTAATGACATACAAACCTCAAGCCAATCTCTGTTCTAGTCTCCCATCATAATTGAACGTACATTTACAAAGTTAACGCATGATCGATTGGCTTACATTTTGTGAATAAAATTTCACAATTTTAGTCACATTTTGCGAGGGGAAAAAAGGGCATGCATGTGGTGCTTAAAAGAACTACCAGGGGTCGAAATTTACGCTATTCCGCTATCCCGAGATAGTGAAATCATGAACGGAATACCAAGTTGCTTGGGTTCACTATTCCGTATGGATAGTGCTAAAAGTGATAGCTAACAACAAACTTTGACAAATCCATCTAAATTTACTTGCCTGTCACTAGTCAGGCAACGATTCTAACTTTATTTGTTTCCCGGGCGTAAAAACTTGCCCAAAAATACAAAAGAAACACGTGAGTTGCAGTTACGTACAGTACATACATGTTCCGTAGCCAACTACACTTGCACAGTATAGCAAGCCTTACATTTTCCTCCGATTTGTTGCACTTTACACGTTCCGTATACCATCGCGTATGTAGGGTATGTATGCTTGTGGGTGTCCAGGGGCGAAGGCCCCCGGAAAATATTGGTAATTTTGCGTGTCTGGCGATAAAAAATTGGCAGTTGAAGATGCAAAATAATAACAAATTTTGGAATTTAAATTGTCACGAAACTGATGAAAATTTTAAAATGACAAGTTGGAGACTGTACGTTGCAATATTATGTTATGAAAAGAGATTTAAAATGTCTTACAATCTTTAAGAAGTTTAACTTACAAAACTTCCGATATTATGAAACAAATAACGTTCGGCAAAGCCCCGTTTCTAGACTGCCTAACAATGAATATACACGTACATAAGTTTACAACTGCAGTGTTTAACCCTACTTAAATACTTTGTTAGGCTATACGATGTGTTGCGAATTTTCCCAGGTACCTTGCCAAACAACTGTGAGCTCATCCCCTGTCTAACACCTGTTTGTTAAGATTTTTTGGCACGTTTCCAAGAAACGTTACATGGAGTTAAACTGTTTTGGCTCCATTCTAGAATTAATTAGATGTGGTCTTCCGTTTTATTCATAGATGGGTGTACTACAGCCTTGTTAACATGACATTAGTTGCATTTAGCAGGATATGCCAGATTCGCGTGAATTTTTCGAAAGTGTTTTGTTCAATCTTTTCGTAAAATTTGAAAGGTGTACTAACTTACTTTTCGTACACAATAGGTAATTTCTCTACTGATTTTCGTTTTTCCCCTCTATACAGTGAAGTGAATACGTTGTGCATTGAGTTTAAACTTAACGCGAATGCAAGAAAACGATGCGGGAATTTCCAGCAGACAAATGTTTTCTTTGCAGTTGAAGGGAATCCCGCACCTTAGAGGGAACACTGAATTGAAGTCAAATTCATACGAAAGAAAATGTTTACTAACTAACATACAATATAAATTTTAAAAAAAATGTGGAATGGCAATATTGTTCAAAACATTTCCCGCGAGGCTGATTTATTACAGCAACCTTCCCGCGCTGGGCCGTGGGTGTCCGTGTGACCCATATACCCTGAAGTGTGCGAAACTACAGTAGCCAGTGACATTGCCCTTGTGAGTGGGTGTTACAACCTGCGTCCTGGGTTACCTGCTTTCTTGCCTCAGTACACAAAACACTAATGATTATCAATAACCCAACATAAGACTCAACATATAATTTTGTTATGTTATTTTTTTTTTTTTTTATAGTTTCAAAGGAAATTAAGGAATAGTGGAAAATGAGACGGAATAGTGTATTTTCAAACCCACTATTCCGCTGGAATAGTGGATAATATTCTAAATTTCGACCCCTGACTACTGGCTAAAGTCAAGTTTAAAATCAAGGTATTTTTGAATTTCAGTTAATACTATATTATAGGCTTTTTGAGAGCAGCCTAATACTGCTTTGCTGATCATATGCAGTGATACTGAGCTTATGTTCGATACTCTGACCGACTTATATGTTACACTGTGTTAGAGTTCTAGTGCAAGTTCTTGAATGTGTACTGAACGGGATAAAATTGGGTTTTTTTGTTCTACAGCTGGCAAACAGCAAAATCTATCAGGCATTTATAGCCAGGAAATAAGCCCAAATTTCAATCTACATACTCAGCATCATCTTCTATACTTGTCTTTCTATTTCTTCACCCTTCACCCTGCTCCCCCCTCCCCCCTTCCCCTCCCCCTTTTAACTCTCTTTCTCTCATGAATATCGATCATGCTGCATTCATGGCTTCCTGCAGGTCTTTCATTAACCAATGTAATTTTCCCTTCACAAAAACGAACAAAGTGGAAGCTGGCTTAACACAGGCTGATTGAGACAACAGCAGAAAAGTAAAGTGGGTTGTGTCATCCAACAATAAGGACTGGCGCATTCACTCTCGCATGTACACGATGTGAAAAGAGATTCAAAAACAGTTTGTTTGATTGGTTTTGTTGAATATTAATCGTGGAACTTCCAGGTTCATGGTTGCATCTCCTTGACAAATTTTAACTAGATGGCATTATAACCACAAATTGAATTGTCGAGTGCACAGCATGTTGCTGTTGTTTACGTGAGCGATATATTATTATGCCATGCCATGCCATGCCATGCCATGCCATGCCATGCCATGCCATGCCATGCCATGCCATGCCATGCCATGCCATGCCATGCCATGCCATGCCATGCCATGCCATGCCATTCTATTCTATTCTATTCTATTCTATTCTATTCTATTCATTTCTTTTTTTTTGCTTTTTTCCTCATGGGTTAGGTAACTAGTTCAAATACTTTTTTGATAACAGGTGAGCTGTAAATTATATCAAATTATCAATTCTGGCTCGTTACGTTACGTAAGAAAAAACGAACGCATGGGCGAGAGTGTACACTAAAAACAGCCCCCAAAAACACCCTTCCCTACAAGAAAAGGATACTTATCAGGCTGGAAAAGATCCTTGGAAGTGCAGAAGTCCTGATAGGAAACTTCTAGAGTATAAATCCAAGGTAATCCGGGCGAATTTCGCGAAAATTTTTCTAACTCCGAAAAACACAGTGAGACACTTTGTGGGTAGAAAAATGAAGGAAGGCCATTAGGGCCAGTGAGGGTGTACAGTGTTAAAAGATTACCAGGGCATACTAGACACGGTAGAATGCGGTGCATAGGTTGTGGGGAGACAGGTAAGTGGGGAACGAAGTAAATTATCAATTCTGGCTTCGAAGTTATAATCATTTGTACATGTAGACATTAGTACATGTATACATTGCATACATACACATGTACATGTACACATTATTACCTACACATCCACAGGCAGACAGACATATAGACAGACAGACCAATAATTACCCTGGAATGATATTAAACGGTTGATAGACTGGTATAAACCTCTGTGCAAAGGCTTTGTTTCATTTCTCTGCAAAGGCTTCGTTTCGTTTCAATTCAAGGTGTAAAATAATTTACCAATGTTTGGTTTCTCAGAATCAGTGAATTATCACAATTTTCGAGATATATAGCTGATTATTCGTCTTCAAAACTATTGTACCGTGCCAATATGCAAATTTCAACTTCCATGCTTACAGGAATTTGAAATACAGAGTATGATATGGGCAGTATATCCTTATTAATTATTAATTATGAAATTGTTGAAGGCCCAGCTAGCCATATTAGTTGATCAATGTAGGTTTCGAAAAATAATTGACTTTCATTCGAACGGTTCAAAATTTCTGTTGTGACAAGAAGTACTCATAATTAATTTAACAAAGTGAAAATATACAGTATTTTTGGCCTCGAAGGCATGTTTCCACAGAAAGATATGTTGTAATTAGTTACAATTTAAACTATAGCACAAACATACATGCTTTCTTCCAATAAACTGCAGTCTCTCTTCCTGTGAAGATACCTAGCCCACAAGTCAAGGACATTTTGTCACTTGTATTTCATCAGAACACTGAAACTGTGATACACCTCCTCAGTACATATATACGTATGAGGCCACAAATAATCACACACACAAAGTATCAAAACACTTCTGTGCACAATATATATATATGTCATATTTTTTTATGAAAATACTAAGCTATTATAACCTTCCTACTATAGTGCCAGAGACAACTGAAATATTGCCTGTGCATAATAACTGCAGATGGAAAGGCCTAAGGTTATTTTGGTAAGCTTGGCATGCAAAGGCTAACAGTAAGTAATTAAAATATCAGATATACACCCAAGGTGCCATTTGGTGTTTTTCTAATGCGAAAGAGATATTACTTTTCTTGGACCTATCGTGAAGTTGTCTTTACGGAAACCGTCAGATAAAGAAGTGATACGCACAGTAGATCGACACTGTCCAATGTACATTTCACTGTGTGAGCCTATAGGAAGTAGGAAGAATAGTGATATATAGGTATAGTGTATAGCAGACTTGTGTATACAGTACTATGAGTACACAGGATGAGTGAGTACAACAATATGAGTATGAGTACAAGTAGAAGTACGGTCCAGACTGTGTGTTATTAGTACAAGTGTGGGTACAATGCTAAACAGTTCACTGTGTGAGCCTATAGGAAGTAGGAAGAATAGTGATATAGGAATAGTGTATATAGCGGACTTGTGTATACGGTACTATGAGTACACAGGATGAGTGAGTACAACAATATGAGTATGAGTACAAGTAGAAGTATGGTCCAGACTGTGTGTTATTAGTACAAGTGTGGGTACAAGGCTAAACAGTTCACTGTGTGAGCCTATAGGAAGTAGGAAGAATAGTGATATAGGAATAGTGTATAGCGGACTTGTGTATACGGTACTATGAGTACACAGGATGAGTGAGTACAACAATATGAGTATAAGTACAAGTAGAAGTACGGTCCAGACTGTGTGTTATTAGTACAAGTGTGGGTACAAGGCTAAACAGTTCACTGTGTGAGCCTATAGGAAGTAGGAAGAATAGTGATATAGGAATAGTGTATAGCGGACTTGTGTATACGGTACTATGAGTACACAGGATGAGTGAGTACAACAATAAGAGTATGAGTACAAGTAGAAGTATGGTCCAGACTGTGTGTTATTAGTACAAGTGTGGGTACAAGGCTAAACAGTTCACTGTGTGAGCCTATAGGAAGTAGGAAGAATAGTGATATAGGAATAGTGTATAGCGGACTTGTGTATACGGTACTATGAGTACACAGGATGAGTGAGTACAACAATATGAGTATAAGTACAAGTAGAAGTACGGTCCAGACTGTGTGTTATTAGTACAAGTGTGGGTACAAGGCTAAACAGTTCACTGTGTGAGCCTATAGGAAGTAGGAAGAATAGTGATATAGGAATAGTGTATAGCAGACTTGTGTTACATATATATAGTACAACAGGATGAGTGTGCATGAGTTCAAAAGGATGAGTACATACATTACATTTATTTCTTTGTTTTACAGAGCTTTGAAAATCTAAAAATATGCATTTTGCTTGTGTTTCAATCAATTTCCTATTCTAAAATCCAGGGTGGGTTCATTGGTAGAGGTGTGATTAAGGTGGGGTGATGTTTGGGTAGGGTGATGTTAAGGTGAGATGATGTTAGGGTGAGGTGATATTAGGGTGGGCTGATGTTGGGGTGGGCTGATGTTAGGGTGGGCTGATATTAGGGTGGGCTGAGTAAGCGAGATAACTCATCATAATATATTATCAGTAACTGCCCACCATATGTAGGTGAAGATTGGTGAAAACATTTTAGCATTTGACCAGCAAAATTCCAGCCATTTTTCTTTAAAAACTATACTCACAATGATGAAGGTCATATAATGGTCACTCACTCCTGCTCAATTTACTTAATGCCACCTTCATTAGAAACATTTTAACTCTCTTTAAAACTCTAGTTTTCAATGCTGAAATAACTAGGATGGTCCGAATAGAACTTAATTTTGAAAACTTGTAAACATGTACAGCAAGATGTTCAGTCCATTACTTTTTACAGCCATACCGACGACCCAATCAGATTATTGCTTATATCTCTTTTCTTTCTAATTTTCTTGTTTTCTTTGTAATTGTCATGTTTTCTTTGTAATGATCTTTTTTGTTTCTAGTTGTTTTTTCCTTCTAATTATCTTTTTTCTTTGTAATTGTCTTTTTCTCTTTCTAACTGTTTTTTTTTCTCTCTAACTGTCTTGTCTTCTTTCTAATTGTTTTTGTTCTCTCTAATTGTTTTTGTTCTTTCTTATTGTTTTTGTTCTTTCTTATTGTTTTTGTTCTTTCTTATTGTTTTTGTTCTTTCTTATTGTTTTTGTTCTTTCTTATTGTTTTTGTTCTTTCTTATTGTTTTTGTTCTTTCTTATTGTTTTTGTTCTTTCTTATTGTTTTTGTTCTTTCTTATTGTTTTTGTTCTTTCTTATTGTTTTTGTTCTTTCTTATTGTTTTTGTTCTTTCTTATTGTTTTTGTTCTTTCTTATTGTTTTTGTTCTTTCTCATTGTTTTTGTTCTTTCTCATTGTTTTTGTTCTTTCTCATTGTTTTTGTTCTTTCTAATTGTTTTGTTCTTTCTAATTGTCTTTGTTCTTTCTAGTTATCTTTGTTCTTTCTAATTGTTTTTATTATTTCTAATTGTTTTTATTCTTTCTAATTGGCTTCTTTCCTTTCTAACTCTCTATCTTTATGTAAGCCAGCTAGATATCTTCTGTGCTCTTAACCAATTCAACTTTAAATCCACCCTACTATGATTCTATTTTTATTGAGTTTACGGATAAACGATCTTAGCACTATCTACTAGCTTTACAACCTGTACCCATCTTAATCTAAATACCACGCCACTGTTCATTCTCCTCCGGACTTGCCCAAGTCTTCTCTCCGTCATCAATTCCTTCATGGCCCAATCTCATATCAATCAACACCACTGTTTTAGCCTCAATAAAATCTGTTTGAACCCAAACATCCTATTTTTGAGTACATACTGATTTATTCCAACAAGAGTCTACAGGAGGCAGTCATGAATACAAACATTTTTTTTAAGTGTGTGTTAAGATACAGAGCCATACGTCTGTCAACACATCATTAAGAAGATCAGCAAACCTGTCAACGAATTGGTGATAAAAACAGCTTGATGGAGTAGGGAAGCGGGTGATTCCCCTTACTGGGTGTTTTTTTTTTTTTTATAAAGATGGATGATGGCGTTTGACTTCAACTTTTCAACGGTGAAGACTGAAGACAGACTAGCGGCCAGTGTTGCGGTGGTTGCTCCAGCCAATGTAGAGAAGTATAGGAGATAGTGTTTGATTTGCCAGTACAACAGTTTAACAAGAACGTGTTTTTTTTTTTTTTATAAAGATGGATGATGGCGTTTGACTTCAACTTTTCAACGGTGAAGACTGAAGACAGACTAGCGGCCAGTGTTGCGGTGGTTGCTCCAGCCAATGTAGAGAAGTATAGGAGATAGTGTTTGATTTGCCAGTACAACAGTTTAACAAGAACATACATGTATATATTTTCACAAATGAGTGAAAAAAGATGTGATTGATTGAACAAAAAGTCAAGGTGAAACAACACTCCATGTTAATAATCCAGAATAAGCAAGTGTTAATGTTTGTTGAGCAGGCAAAAATTGGAAAAGTGGGGATTATTTTGCTCCGTGAGCACATCGCAGCGTGTATTTTAGTAACAATTAATGATGGCGATATCAAACAAGCTTTACACGCAACAAATGAATATTTGAAATTTAATGACAGAAATTGTGCACAAAATGAGTGAAATGAGAATTTATAAAAACCTTCAGGAAAAGACATGTATCTCAGTGTGCAATTAATAATTACCAAATTGTTAAGGTTTTCTGGGTCAGCAAAAGTTAACAACCACAGTGTTCATTTCCTTTTGTATAGCTAAAGCTATAGCTCTCCTTCTTCCCCCCTCCCCTTCCCCCTCCCCCACCCCACAAGTCTCAAACAAAACCATAATTTAACAGGTGTCTGAAGTAATATGAAAATCACCAGCATACTGTACTCTAGTGGTTTAGTTAGATCTCATTATATACCGTAATAATGCAGAAACCTGCCACAGAAACAGCATCAATAGAATGCAACCCTGTAACCTACTTTAAAATGCAAAATATCCAAAATAAATTGGAATTTTTATTGGTTTGCATGTCCAAGGTCTGTTTCACCCCCCCCCCTTTCTTAATGTATTACTTAACAATCCCTGGAAAAAACTAGGTCAGAAATTTCCAAAGAAATGAGCAAAGGCGACCATCTTCTTTCTCAGTCAGATGTATGTCAGAACACAAGAATATGGATTTTTTTTCCCCCTACTTCATACTGCCATGTGGAAGATATTTTGTGGAAGACACTATACACACTTTACAATCTTCTAAACCTTAGTGTACCTTTAATTCAAAGAGTCATATATGGAACCTGATTTTAAACCAACTTTTATTGCTTTTCCAAAAACAATTGTAAAGTCAATTTTATTTCACTCAATCTTCGAACATAAGTGCAGCACATATCCACTAATAACGCACGGTACCTACTGGCTGTAAGAAATTTCAAATACGTCCTCAGGTCACTGCTAATGTGTCTTTATAACAGACAAAATACATTACATGCCATTCAAGATATCTGGTATGTTCCCATAGAGACTGAATTCATTGCATTTTCAATAAATAGGTCATCTAATAAAAACTAGAAAATGGACAAAATTAGAGGAACAAAACAAAAACATGCAAAATCTCTGAAAAGATGACTCAGCAATTCCAGGGAGGAACTTGATTATAAATACATGCCGAGCAGACATACAATTTTTTAATCATCGACCTTATTCCATTTTTTCTATTTTCTCTCTCTCCCTCTTTTAAAATGAATCTTTTTTTCTGATCTATTGATTGACTTATTTCTCTCTTTTCTTCACTTTTCTTTCCCTTTGATTTCTTTCTCCATGATCTTCTTTTAAATTTTATCATTCTCTTTCTTTTTTTTCTCTCTCTTTCACTCTCCCTCTCTCTCCACTGGAGCACTGAGCTGCATATTGGGTTACCGCGGTTACTCATCGCAAAAATAGGTAAATAATCTCCTAAAATATAAAAGGTTTAAGAAACGAAAGATGAACCAGATTCATGACTTTCGGTCACCGATGCACCACTAATACTGTATCAAAGTAGGGCAAAACCATCCAGAGTCAAAAAAATAAAATGTCATTTCCTAGTCTGCAGGTAACTCTTAACACAGTCGGGGAGGGAGGTGGGAGGGGGAGGGAGGTGGTAGGCTAGGGGGAGGAAGGAGGTGGGAGGTGGGAGGGGGAGGGCACGTGTGTCGGTGACGTAAGATATGTTCATCACAAAACAATCCCAGACAAAAATCATTTCATCACATATTTTGCATTCAGAGTCAAAACCGGAGAGTCAAAGCCCTGAGCAAGTTATGGTTGGCTCAATTTACTTACGTAGTAAGTATATTCCAAGAAGAATTTCTGAAAAATAATTCTGGGAATGATTTCTAACTGGGTCTTTAACACAGGTAGGAGATTGGGCAGCTAGTTAATGGTCAAACCATTATTCACTGATGTTAAAATTTGTGGCATAAAACTCCCTCCTTTGTTTGAGGGACCATCTACCAGGCCCATATTATCAGGGATCATCCACCCTTCCTCCCTCCCTTCCTCCCTCCATGCCCTCTTCCCACCCCACCTTGGCAGTGTCAATTAATAGAAAGTTCTGCCTGACATGGACGGCCAAAACTGTGTCATAATCCATAAGAAACGCACTACAGCCTTTATATCAAGTCTTGCCAAGATTCTTCAACTTGTAAATAAAAATTGTCATCCATCTTGATAATTCCTCTTCTTTTTTTTCTTTCCTTTATATTAATTCTTGTTTTTCATTTACAATACACTCTGGTTCCCTCCCACCCCCCCCCCCACTTATATGTCTCTTGTCTTATTTCCATCATATTAACATGTCAAACTGTTTTAACACTACCCATGAATCTTTAAATTAATGTTTGATTCACAAAGACACATCCATCATTTCAAGGTTATAACGTTCAATATTTAACAAATGTTCTTTTGAAGGATCGAGGCACAAAACAGGCCTACAATCACTCACATTAAGTTACAATCTCCTTTTTTTTATTCTGACACAATCAAAATTGAAACAAGTTCATTTCGAGGGAACAAAAACCCCTTCGAAAAAGTCAATTCCCTCCTTTGACACTACATCTGTCGTATACTGAAACATCTCATCAGGAATGATTGATCTTTTGAAATTTGTGCTTTAAATACATTGACCTAGCTGGCAACTTTATTGATGTACATGACTTCAAAACAAAGCAGTTTTCATTTCTGTTCTTGGAAATTTTAAACTTAAAAAACCTAGAATTTCACAAGGTGTAATAGCCACAAATAGTTTACAAGAAATCCAAGTGCTTCAAAAACTCTAACTGGCTAAATTTAAGTCCTCACTAGCATTTCCCTGGGTTTACAGCACGTATCAGTTAACTACATGTACAGGCTTTCAACTGTACAGGCTTATGTGGGAGCAGTCCAATCATAATAATAAGCAGTAAACGGGGCTTATTTGGGGTATGATAAAACCATTCCAAACCTGTACTGACGATTATGAACAGACTTACTCTATCATGTGTGGATATGATGTTCTTAAAGTTTACTGGCAGAAACAAAAAGCCATTACCAGTATGTTTTGTCTAGTACTGGCAAATGACAGAATCCACTGGCTTAAATAAGAAGTTAAATACCACAAATTCTGAGGCATAATAGCCTAATTGCCATGCCGACCATTGGGTATATATTAGATTCGTATAGTTCCCTGTGTAGAGTGAATTTCTAAAACCTTTCTATTTTACTGGCTATGGATGACCTCCCCAAAACATTCTGGTTACGCCATTTACGATAGAAGAGGGATGCTTACACAAGAGGATGGCGATTACAGAAGGGAGGGAGACGGCCATACACACATACAAACAATTGCCAGATGCTAAAGCGAGGTAAATATGGTAATGCATAAGGTAAATATGAGGTGAGGGAGTACGCGCTGTGAGTTTACCTGTCTCCATCCAATCTACATAGATGCACTTTCCCTATCTACCTAAACTACCATGACTGGAATGTTTGAGCACATCTTCCTTTGCTAAATCTATCATACTGAAGTTGAAACTATGCGATTTTCACGCCCTTCTCGTCCGAGGAGTTCTTCACGTTGTTACATCTTTGTGATCTTGGAATTTTCAACATCCGCATCATTGGTAAGGGCTGAGGATCGAGCAAAGTCAATCAATTTGTCCTGCTCGACGAGAACTAGTTGCATAGTACTTGAACCGTATAGTCAACTATTGATCGCAGACATTATGTCTTGCCTGGTACTGTGTAACACATATATATATATGGACTCAAACAGGGAAACACACAACATTGACTCAGGACTAAAACACAGATCAATTCCAAACTTCTTATTGCACAGAGTATCTTGTGAATGTCAATGACCTGGTTACCCTAAGACATGTTTTACTTTTAATGTCAAAAAGAAAGGGGGGGGGGGGGGACTGAAGTCGATTGTTGTCGGGCATGCCGTCAGGAACCGATAGTGGGAGGAGTTGAGGGGAGAAAGGTGGGAACTTATGCACCTCTTGGAGATACAAATTTATACAGAAAGAAAGAAGACAATTGTTACATAGTGGACTCCTGTTGTTCTATTTCATTTTACTCTAAATTCGTTTACAGTATGCGGTTCGAAACATTGAATAACAAATCCCAAATTTCCTAATCTTTCTTTGCTAGCATAAAAGCAAGTGAGCATTTTATGAAGTATCCCTTCCTCTTCTTCCCCCCCCCCCCAACCCCTGCTCTATTTCCCTCTTCCCCCCTCCCCTTCACACTGAATATTCATATCTCATATAACATACAAGACTGCACAGCGGGTAATACATCCGTGTGTGACTAACAGTAAATCCCCGTTCTGAAAAGAGTCCATCTTTTAGGACAGAGAATTGAACCAGTTAATTCGATCCATTCATGACCTACTAAAATGCTGGTACCTGACCCGACAAGTGTTGCCACCGCCGATCTGTAAAACAAAATCGCCAAAGAAGAAAATATACGTAAGAAAGGGGGGAAAAGAAACCTTCCGAGCTTTCTAAAGATCAAAAAAGAAGAACGATCTTAATATGACATCATGGTTTAATGTCAATTTAAGAGGCCCGTTTGAATAGCATGTACTTACATGAACCTGCTTTGTTATGTATCTAGGCCAACTTATCTCCATCGCTGCTTCCAACGTTCTAGTCTGTCTTTTCTTATCTGGTTCGAAATTGACCAATCACTTTATTCTTCCCTGCATCTATGTGTCATTTGATGGTGAATGCGCCGCACCATCAACCTACAATATCAGGACTATGAGACATAGACGACAATCAGCTTAAGATCAGATCTAGAAGTACCAAGGGATTTCAACTTCCTCATTAAATTTAACAAGAAAAAATCAGCCAAATTTTCTTCTTGCGCTCAACTCGTTCCCGAAGATGGAAACCAGCAGCTTGTGCACTTACTGTAATATACATGTTCAATATAATGTCCATGTATAGAGAATGTTTTAGAAGCTTGTAAGCTCATTGTTCCTATAGTAAATTGAAAGCCATAAACAATTCCAGACAGAAAACATAAAAGGTGAAAAAAGGTAACATTTTACGGACGATTTTAAATAGGAAATGAAGAGTCCATGTTTATGATGTCTCTAACATTATCTGTTGGCCAAAGTTTTGGAAACTGTCAGAAATTTAATTGTTCTCATTATATTTTTCCAGGTCCATAAAACATCTATTATGGTACAAGGAATACGGAATATTCGAAAAAAAGGGAATATAAACTTTGAGATGAACTTACTAGGCTGACAAATTCAACTGTCCAATTGCAGGTATTCTTCATCTGTCCATATTATGCATTCTACCAATTCAACCCTCACACAATCCATCAGACTTCCCCCTCCACCCCAAGACCTTCCCCTCGGCCTCCCCCTCCATCCCCCAGATCCGCCCAACCTAAATGAAAATGATTATGACCTTTGATATCATCAACTATCAGCATACATGTAAATCCATCAAATTCACCTCAGAGTTACCACATTTTTTAAACTTTGGGGGAAAAAAGGCCGGCGGAGGTGATTACCACCCCCGGCGTCTTTTCTCCAACCTCTTTCGAACAATTTTTCTCAACTTATTTTGAATCGTTCTATTTTCCAGCCGCACTTAGATGATGACGACAAAGCATGACCTTTCAAGATTACTTTTCCTCTCAAAAAGGCTCTTCCATCATCCAGCATAAAAAGCTTCCCCTTGGGCCATAATCTATATTTGCTGTATTTTAGATTATCCCATCGAAAAGTTCAGACATGCCAACATGCCACAATGTCTTCATCCTTTCTTATTCTGCTCCTCTCCGTATGCTTGCTTCCTCTCTGTTTATTAACTTCCTCCCACCGAAGGAATTCCGAAGGGCAGATAACTGGCTTCCCCCCCCCCCTAACCCCTTCCAAATCCTACTGATGAACATGTTGTTTTGCGAGATGGTTTATGCCTCGTGTGTCATTCCATTAAAATCAATAGCCCTTTTGGGAAAACTCGCGAAAAAACCTGCGTCTTCATTAGCCAACTTGTCCCATTTCCAAATCTAAAAGGATTGTGTTTTTTTTTCCCTCTCACTCTCTCTCTCCCTTCTCCCTTCTCACTTTTTTTTTTTTCTTTTATTCTTTTTCTCTCCGGTTGGGCTGATGAATATTCCGACCGTTGGATTCGCTTGCGTAAGTGTCATCCGATTCGACCAGAATAAAGAGAGACGGCTTTAAACGGATCGGATAAGAAAGCGGGATACTTTGACCCGGTGACAAGTGGGAGTGACAGTCGATCATCAGCTGACGAGAATCGAATCGGAGAGAGAAATGACAAGGGTTCTCAGAGACGGTGAGAGCAAAAAGCCCTTCAAGACGACAAAATAACTGACACCTTTTGGTTAGTTGTTATTGGTGACTGACCTGCCAGTCTTTGATTCCTGGCCGCTCGATTCAAGTATGCGAGATGTTTTTTTTTTCGGAAGCAAGAAATATTCTCATAATTCATGCGAGCTCATTCTTCCCAAAGTGACTTATGACAATTTTACATAACAGTGTTTAAGTTTCAAATGTCAAATTAATTGACGTGCATGAAATTTCAGCATATTCTTCTTCCTTTACACCTTACTGGTGCATTGTGGGAGGACAGAAAAGAAACGTGTAGGGGTACAAAATCTGATGTGAGAAAAAAGTGAGAAGAAAAAGTTAACTTTGATCACATTTTGATCGATCTGATCATTTTTCCGCATTGAGATAATTTTTATAATTTCACCTACAACCTAATTTTGGAGTGAAAAATTCACTGCTGGACTAAAACAATTTTTTTTAAATTTCTAAACCCGCTTGTAGCATTTAGAATGTAATATAAAATTATGCATTCATTTCCTATCTTTTTTTCCAGGAACAGCAAAATATTCCCAATATGGACCCCAGAGCCCTCTATCCTCTTTCTGTAATTACATTTCTAGACTTTGGCAAAGTTTTGGTGATGTACAGACTTATAACTCCTTGTGGCCGTACCAAACGTCTGTGTTCACTCAGCTGACAGGAGTCGATCACAAAATTTAATTTAACGCGGCGGAAATATCCAATCTAATATTCACAAGATTTTTTACCCTTTTTTGGATTTTCTTTTGGACAATGATGAAACAAAGAGAAAGAAAAAATTAAATGTATTCACCCCAAAGCGTTTCCTCTCTCTATCTATCTCTCTCTCTTCAGAACCATGTCGTTCACTATGTCTGGCTAGTCGCATAATAATTTAGATCACATTTTGTTTCATTCTTTCCTCTCTGCATGTATCAAGAGTTTTGTTTGTTTCCATCATTTTGACTATAGGTTATATAGAGGTTAAAATTATACAACAAGGATTATAAAGAACTGAGATGTGATGGGGTTGGTGGCCATTGGGGGTGGGGGCAGTTGGGGGTGGGTGTCAGTTGGGGGTGGGGGTCAATGTTCATACATCCCATCTTGACTGCATCCATTCCTGATCAATTATAATACTGTTGTGCATCGGAAAACACAAAATATAAAATGTGTGTAAACACATATGGCAAAGTACAGGTACAGGTATTAGTGAGGAGTGAAGTACATCAATTCAGTATTCATATACCATAGTTTTGTCCTCTAGGATTAAGAATCAACTGCCTACATAGTACTTGGATGTATGTATACCTTTCTCCTCTAATCCAGAGAGTGCTAAACCCACCCTGCGCCCTCCCCCCCCCCTCAACACACCTGCATATTTCCCATGTGACAGTACAATCCTATTGTCAAACATGAAACTTACCCATTCAGTGGGTATAATCCTATCAACCCATACAGCATGTCAAGAGCCTCAGCTAATCTTTTGTCAGTAAAGAGGGGGACTAGAGGGGGACAAAAGAGAGAAGTTAGAGGTGGAAAAAGACAAGGGTTTGATTGACACAATACAGTGTTTGTTGTACACAAAGTTACAAACTTTTCTGTACTTAATACAGTGTGTAATGGACGAGAGCTTAGTGCACACAGTGTTCAGTGGCCCTCATATATTACTGTAGTTTAATGTCCAATTTGGTATTTATTTTATTTGTAGTTGTTTTATTTTATTTACTGTTATTTTATTGTAATTATCTTATTGTCCAATTTCAGATAACTTGGTACTAACACATTCAATACTATTCTTTAGATTATTTTTATGCAACTCCCAAATGCAATTTGACTGCTGAAGTCCCATAACAATGTAGTTCAGCATCTAAACTTTAAAGTTTCATCTCAAAAATAGTGAAGTAAGTTAATACTTATTAGCCAAAAGTGTCTGTTACGTGGTTGAGGAAATGCTGAAATCCAAATGGATTTGGTTAATTTAACTTAAATGCTAACCTTAAATGCTAGCCTGCACCTGTTATTCTGTGATCTTACCTAAAAATATGTGCAGTTCTGTATAAATGCAGCATTATATAATCATATATGCAGCATAGCATCAATTATCTCCACCAGGCCATTAACTAACTGGTAATAATTATTCCATAGGATGCTAGCATACACTCATGCACACTGTCCTTGTCGATCAGATTTTTTCATTCATTCCTTGTTTTAATATGTCTACCGATTTTTCTTTCAATCGGAATAGGAACTGGGTCTTAGCAAACAGGGAATTCCCCTATGGGACCATCTTATGCATTACTCATATCTAAGTATATATTTATTGGAGTTTCAACTCAAATGATTTCTACAATATAGAGAGACTCATACAGCCCTCAGCTATAGATAGTCACCAACTGTAAAAATGCTTAAATGCCAATTCAAACAAGAATATTTAGATAAACTTTCCGGGGTCTCCACCAGACCTTTCGTGGGAGATTAATTTTGGTTGAATGTAATGCAGAGGCGGGTGGGGGGGGGGAGATTCAACTATTGACAAGGAAGGAATTTTACAGCTGGAAGGGCAGGTGAACAAACACGAAGAAACCAATAGAAACTATACAGACTTAGCTAGCAGATGTGATATGAAGCGAATTATAACAGCATTCATAAAAGTTCTAAAGGACAGGCATTTCAGAATCTACTGAAATCCGTGAACTCCACACGCCAGTCAAAAAATTTGCATACAGTAAGATCTCCTTTACTCAGGACTGCAAACCTGCCTTGAATTGCTTGCAAGATCTTCCGATCCTAGTTCATGAATGCGGATCTGAAATGAACGACTCAAAATCGCAAAATAAAGTTAAAATTAGGGCTTATACCTGTTCCACTGGCATGTACTTGTGACATGCGCAGGTAGGGAAGATAAAGCGCAGGTAGGGAAGATAAAGGTAAAGGTGATAGTTACAAGAAAGGAATGCTGGCAATGTTTATCTTGATCAGACTTTATCTTATTAGACTGCATGTACATATATATGCATGTACATCACTTTACACAGGGGTAGCACTTGGTGTTAAAGGCATTATCTCTTCACATATATACCATCACATACACCATATGTAAATTCTTCAGAGACAATATAGTCCCACCCCCCCCTCCCCCCCCAAATAAAATGCTATAGAAATGCTTAACTGGTCACAACTTTTGTAACATTACGAAGTCATAGGCCTACAATGCACTCGTCAAGGTCATCACTATTAGCCGCAAACTTTAGCATGCTAAAAACTTGCTACAAGTTCGTAGACTTGTGTTAATTTTCTTGTGGTAATTAATGCATAAATTACTTGCAGATATTGAAGAGCTTTATATTAGACAATAAAATGTGTCAGTGAGGATATGTGTACATACTTTAAGGGTGGCCTCGTTAGATGCCTATTGAAGTTGGAGCATAGGTGACCATTATATGACTTCTAGCATATTTGGGGCCAGCACTATGTCAGTAAGTACTGATCTTTTAAGCAGTCTCATTTTCTGAAAATTTTGAAGATAAGTTGCACATATTTGTGGTATCGTAAGGTTTTTCAAGGGGTTCAGTACATTCGGGTGAGATTTCCCCTTTTTCATTAAGGCAGACTCTCTGGTTGAAGTAATTGACACTAATTAATTCATTCATTCATTTATAAGGAATTAAGACTTAACAAGCAATTCATTTGTCAAATCTGGTCATACAATCTGACAAATACATCCAGCCATTCCATTCTATTCCATTCTTAGTCATTAATTATCTATAATTCTTTTCTAATTACAAATTTACTTGTAAACAAATAAATCTCAATTACTGTGTGCATTCTACCTAAAGCCTATAGATACTATTAATACTGATATAGTAACTATACCCTCCATCTGCAAACAAGAGACAATTGCAGAGATCAAAGAGAATCAACACCTTCTACATTATAATGTACACACACAGACACACTCACTACCATGCCGGCCTACCATGTATATTTGTACACACTTTATTACAAACAGATTCCATGAGACTAGACCTTAAAGGGATATGAGTCACAGTTACAGACTGGGGAAAAAAGTTGTTGATTGTCTCTAGACTTCAGCGATTGCAAACATGCAGTGAACTTATATAGTATAATTATAATATGATTGACAATATAGATACCAAATAAGTGTACTATTTATCTTACCATGCAGTGTCTAAAAACTAAGATTCTTGGCTACAGTTCCGTACGAAAAAAGAACAGGGAAAAAACACCAGATGAAAAACGCACGATGCTGGGACTTTGGGCTATAGAATGAGAAGGACATTGACCGGGGTAGCCGGTCATAGCGGGTGAGCAGTGTTAAACGGTGACCAACTTACCAGTTCATTCTAGGCACGGTAGAACAAGGTGTTGGGGAGACAGGTAAGAGAGGAGCCAAGTAAATAAATCCTATCAATATTAATTTTAAATATAATTGGTATCCAGGGTGAACATGTACACCGTTGAAAAGGTTACCAGCTTTGCTCGACATGTCAACTTTTAGCTTAAGAGATAAAGTTGTGAGAAGACAAGTAAAGCAGCTTAGAAATTAATTAATTAATTAATGAGTTAACTCAGTGCAGTCCTTACCTTCTGAACATAACTACACCTGCAGTAAAGTGATTGCAAATACCACATTTATCTACCTACATTAGTGATTCTTCCAGCTTTTTGATTCCAGACCCAGGATTCCCATACCCTACCTCCCCCTCCCCCCCTTCCCCCCTTCCCCCCAACCTGAGTACTTAGTGAGCCACCTCCAGGTTCCCACCCCACAGAATCTATGCTCGCTCAGAGTGCATGAATGCTAAGCTTGAACTGTGGATTGATTTGACTTGATAAATAAACTTCATTGATATTCATCAGCAAGCTATGAAAACTGTACATAGATGAATTTTCTGACGTCTGGCAAATCCAGCCAACGATGCAACAGGAGGGAGGGCCTCATATTTTGCAGACCATTGGTCTACATGAATTAAACAGATTCTTAACCATGCAACAGCCCTACTTTATGCGGTTGTGGGGGGGGGGGAGAGTACTCTGAACCCATCAAGCTTTACAAGAGAGAAATTTGTAATGTTAATCTACTACATAATGCTCCAATTTGTTTCAAGTAATTTTAATCTATCATCCCCCCGTACCAGTATATTTTTCAAAATAACTCAATCACCCAATCTGTGAGATAATACAATCAACTCACTAGACTACAAAGTAGTTTAGGTGTACTTTCAGAAGTTTTATGAACTGCATCTGCACTGATATTGTTTTAATGTCAGTAAAACATTTTGCAAACTATTGCTCTTTTTGTGTCATGTGATCTGAAATTCCTGGGTGATAAAATATAGAGAAAAGAATGGAAATCACTCAGTGGGATATTCATAACAGGAGACACCTCCCCCCCCCCCCCAAACCATCATCTTTGGCTTATTTGACAGACATCTTACTCCCCTAAACAGCTAAGAAAAGTCTTTTTCTGTTTGATGAGAGATCTCCTAGTCTTATTTAGTACTACCATATATGCCTGAGAGATGTTACATAGAATTATCTGTGATGTCATAGCATCACAAGGATCATGTGAAACCTAAATTATTTTTCTGTTCTTCTTTTCATATATATATTCAAGCTGTAGAGATGTTAAAACCGTGTTGACAATAAAACCAATGGCATCATTAGGTCTTGTCAAGAACTTAAATATTTGAGACTCAGTAATATCCCTTGCAAAAAAACTCATCTCCATTACCGAAAAATAAACATCGTAGTCAATAAGAGCATAAAATATTCAAGCGCATCCCGGTAATGTCATATTTAGACTTAATCAAGTATTTCAACAGTCTGTGTAAAGGAACATTAAATTCCAATGTTACAGATCACTATCGCGCTATTGGCAAGAATTCAGACAGTTATCTCTATCACACAGATTAATAATGATAGTTTGGCTTGTGTCGTCTCCTTATACTTCACTCGGTGGATAATTGTATCTCAGATTTTGATCAATCTTATTTTCAGTACTCCTAAAAATAATTTCCAAAACAAACGCAAAACGATGTCACTTCCTTGAGAACTGAAAGTATAGCCCATAAACTTGTTGATCAAATGTCACCATCAAGTTGTACAATAAGGAAGCTGCCATGTATACAAGTTTCTGCATTAACGAACAGATCCAATACTATTAATTTTTACTGTACATATTATCTACAGGCCTACAAAACCGACACCAAGATCCATGAAGTCACACGAATAGACTTAGAACGTTGGTCAAGGGTAAGCAGATAACAAGACTGTTAAATAACTGGTTCGACTGAATCCCTCATGAATTAATTAACAGGCATTAATCAACATATTGAAATTGATTTAGTGCAAACTTAAAATTTATGGCATTTATCCCAAAACGTGCTTGACTTAATTCTGAACCACAGCCTATGATCAACTTATTTTGAACAACTTTGGATGTCACCTCAAAGTCCCAGGTTTTTAACAATATAGTGATTAGTTAATTAAACTAAGTACAGTATGTGGACATTTTCAAACTAGCTATATCCCTTTAACTAAAGAAACAAGTACAGTTCTGGTCTCCTCAACTTAGACAGGATTCCAAGACAGCATTGGCAGCTTTCAATTTCAGCAGCCTGTAGCTCCAGTGTTAGCTCAATATATTAACGGCACATCTCACTTGGAATTAGGGCACATACATGTGCACACTACATGAAATGAAACTACCGATGATAAAGGACAATTTTTTTTTTCCTTTTTTTTTTCCTTTCTTTCTTGAAATACAATGAGAAATGGAGGACTGCAAGGTGTTTAATTAAGTATCTCTTTACAGTTTGTTGACGGTGAATGACATTTCAGTGACAAGTCTTTAAAGTAGCCTATAGATAGTTTTGGTCGTTGACAGTATTTGACACCATCACTATTGTTCCATAAAGTACTTTAAATGTCAAAAATCAAATCAAAATTCAAACAAGCAGCTCGGGAACTGGGTCCAATACATGATCATTCAGTCTAAGCAAGTGTCCCCACCCCTCTCCCCTTTCTCTCACTACAGGTACTGTACCTCTCCCCCCCCCACCCTCCAGGACCCAGTGTGAACTGATGACTTCTAAGGGGATACCAAATCTAAGGTTACATCTGGTAGTTGAAACCTGACTGCTTGACTCCTTCCGGTCTTTTTAGAAATGTTTTTACGACATCACTGAACGGAAGTTTAAAGTGTCTGTTTGTTTCATACTTTACATTGCTTCAAAGGAGACACAGATCTCGGCTTTATATGGCTGAGGATACCGAGATCAGTAATCGACAATTTCTCTTTCATTCAGTCCATAATTTTTTTTTTTCCTTTCTTATTGCCAGCTACTTGTAAACTGTATTCATTTTTTTTTCTTCTCTCTCTTTTACGAAAGAAAAACAAGGTACTTCTAAAAGCTTTAATGGGAAAATTAATATCTTTAAAGTGAGCTCAAGAACCCACGGAGGGCTTCTTGATCCTCTCGAGTAAAATTTTGTTAAGAAATACTACATGTTGATATACCCGGACACTTAAATGCTGCATTTAGCATTGAATGAGATTCAGTCTGGAGAGATTACCATGTTCTATTAAACTTCCAGGGTATATAAGTATTTTTTTTATATTTTTTTTTCAATAGCTTTAAAATCATACATGCAACCTTCTTCCAGACAGTGGCGGAGCGTCCATACAGTCAGGGGGGGGGGCGGATGCCCCCCCTGACGGACTCAAATGGACTGCTGGCGCCCTTTTCAGCTATTCACCACTTTTTACTTATTCGCGATTATCTACTTTTTTATTATTGCGCTCTCATCTACCTACTGACATTTGTCACATTTGTTGGCGATGACACCTATTTATTCTTGGTTTATCTGCAAATTAGCAAGGCCCGGAAAGGGTCATTTCCAGCGATCTAGGGAGTATCTTTACTCAAAAAATTTCTGTACGCTCTGCGCCAACCTGCGGTGGCGCTCCGCTTAGATAAAGTCGAAAGCGCCCCTACAGACCATTCTTGCCCCCCCCCTCTGACCAATACCCCTAGCTCCGCCACTGCCTCCAGATTATCGATTTGTTTCGCATAAAATTATGAATATAGTTCAATATATCAATGTTCAGAAAGCTAAATGTACAATCAAACCATCTACCCTCCCCCCCCCCCACCCCATTAAACTTTCCCACTTTTATGTTAAAATTTAAGCCTATTACAATATTTCTCTTTCTGTATTTACAAGAAAGAAAAAAAGAAAATGGAGTATCTAAATTTACCAAAATACCAAAAGAAAAATGTTACCCTGAAGAAACTTTGAACCAGGGCATCCTTTTCCAAGAACATGGCCCAGCCCTCTATGAAGGAACCTACAAGGACTAATGCACACCTGTTGGGCAAATACTTTTAAAGAGTCATCCAAAATCAGCCTTGCAGGAAATGGAGGACTAGTTATTTACATCAAATTCAGATTACAAAATATAGCTGAATCCTCCCAAATAGGTAAAATGATCAATTTGTGTCACCCTCCATCACCCTCCATCGCTTTAACAGATCCACTGGAAGCTAGGGAGTTTTACTGGCCCACAAGATTGGCTACGGTCAGCTTGCGAGTCTATAAGCCTCCATGGCTTCTTTCGCGAGTTCCTGCTTGCGGGAAGATCACTATACATACATACATACATACATACAAGCTGGTGTTTTTATTCGCCAATGGGGCTCACCCCCTCCTACAGAGTACATGTCTGTAATTATTGCTCATTATTTGCTATTTTGATACAATTTTTTGGTCACAACACCAAATTTCCTGTTTGGATATGAAAACCAAAAGATGTGACCTGGCTGACGACAATAAAAAACATCAAAATCATTAAAAGCTTGGTCTTCCTAATTAGCATATCAAATTTGAATAGAGCTGTACAGACACAGTACATATAGCAATAAATGCACAAGTTTCTTCAAACTGTACTCTGTACCATCTTGTTAGCTGTACAAAGCTAGTACTATAGTAGTAATAATAATTATCTCCCTTGTCTTCATCAAGGTTTTTAATTAGTTTATCCAGCCCCGACATTACCGTTTGATGTAATCATTATTCAGACATGGTAGCACCTCTGCACAATAATCCTTTGTGTATGGCTGTGAATACCGACAAGGCTCATTTATAATATTACTGTAAGTATCTTTGCCAGTCAAAACCTTATTGATTTACTTTAAAATGATACAAACCAACTATAGTATGTGTAGTAGTAAGTACAAGAAGAAGTAGTACTTGGTCGGTTGAACTGTTTTTAATGGTAAGAGTGCAGGCCATTAGCTAATATAGCCACAGGCATGGAAATCCATTTTGTTCATTAGAAGTAATGTACATTTATAAATTTGAACTTAGAGATCATTTGGCTACGTTGTATTAGATGAAAATTTAAGGTCATTAGTTTCCACATTTCAGAGTGCTTTAAAAATTACGTTCCATAAATTCCTGCGAGTGCTCAAATTTCTGGAGGTTCACAGTACAGGCCAATTGCAACCCAAGCAAGAGTTTAATATAGAAATGATAGATATGAGGAATAAAGAATACTGAAGGGATGGCTATGCATTTATATCACTAGTTTCACTTCGGACATATTTTAGAATTGAATGTTCAGTCATATAGAATCACAATTGAAGACTTGAGCAACTTCAAAATTGATCGATCGATTTTCTTAACTTTACTAGTGTACATCTGATTATAACGTATATATATTTTCACTGTTCTTGATTTTCCAACTCATTACGATTTTCATTATATATAGAGATATATAGACATATATATAGCCATATATATATATAAACATGCTCAGGATTGAGTTTGAAAGTTAGCTAAATCCCCCCATGTCGCAACGTATTACTCATTAACCAAAAAAAAAAATCTTTTGTAGACACTAGTTGTAATATAGTAATAAATAATAATAGTTGTAATAAATTGTAAATTTGCACAAAGTGCTAAATGAGGGTATGTGAATGTGTACAACATTCAAAGTACTACAGTAGCATATATATACATTAATAGTACATTGAAACTCAACATCCTACAGCAACCAGATCATCAACTATATTGAAACTCTGCCAACTGAAAGTGTGCACTTTTCTAATATATGTCTACTATTCAGGTAGGATATCTGATGTAGGGCCTAGCATACTCTATTACGTAGAAATTATTCCTCTGAATAGCCCGTACATGCAGACAGCAGTTATGACTTAATATTATGTACGTTAATTGACTGAGATCTTGAGGAGAACAGTTAGTTTTATTAAAGTAACAATTTAAAAAAAAAAAATTCTCATGTTAATTACATCTCAAACAAATGTGGAATTTAATTCAACCAGTCTTCCGCAAGACTCGAGTTAACCATGTAGGTACATTTAACACACAATCAACTGTGGGTTTTTTTTTGTTTTTTTTGTTTTTTTTTCATGAAGTTGAAACTGTGCATTGCGTTATAGATTTCAATATGTCACCCTTGTAATATAACAGATTTCAAATTATCACCCTTGTAATAAATCAAGAAAACAATTCAAAACTTGAAACACAGGTGGATTTGATGATATCATATTTTGAGACTTGTTTGAACAGTCAGTCATCAGCCTTTTGTGTGACAAAACATTTTACTGTAACCTGTTATATCTCCAAATGTAATAGGAATTTTCTTAATACATAGCTACTGTATTTTGGGGAAGATGTTTATCACAGTTATCTCTATCACAAACAACAACTGGTGGTGATGGTTGTGGTTTGTGTCCTCCTTTAACTAAAAATTGTGACATCTCAAATAAATTTGAGATTCTGGAGACTAAGGTGAAAGGTCATATAATTACTTTTTGACATATGATTCATCCTTCTCAAGCTATGAAATTGATACAAACTTTTGTGGCTAGCATATAGCTTTCTGAAGGGGTTTCATCTGACCCCTGAAGTCCTTAAAACTCTGCTTTCAGGTTTCGCCCCAAAAAAAGAGAAAAGAATGGAAGATATGTGCTTGCCACTGGTGAAGACCGAGAATTTGATACTACATGTATAAACAACAGTACTGTATACAATACAAATTCACTGTGTACTGGTGTATGCAGCTCAGACATCTTCACAAAAGACTCACAAAAAGGCTGTAATAAACTTCCCACAAATATGCAACCACACATTATTTGTACAAGATTTGAATTTCTAACCCCTAAAGCACAAATTTGTGAGATGACAAGTGTCAAAGATGTATGACATAATGCGAAAGAAATTTTTAGGAAATTTTGTTTTAAGATGTTGTTTCGAGGACTTCATGCAGACGTAAGACGCCATTTCAATTCTTGTAAATTACCGTTTAGAGCAGTGTACCTCTATGTTAAGAGGATTGATACATGGTTATAACACTGAACTTAAAGGGATATGTGCATATATATACGGAATACTAAATTAGGGGTTTTAGGCAATGTGTTGCAGGTCTATTTCAGTTGACTTTGTAGCTAGTCAGGTTAAAGGTCATCAGTTATGCTAGAAAATATGCTAGAAAGTTAAATAATGGTCACTCATACTCAAACCTCAATGTTCAACTATTTATTGCTACCTTCCTTCCTCAAAGTGTTTTATCTTTCTTTTTGGCTCACACAGACATTTAATTCTCTAATTGGACACTTATCAATCATGTCTGTGAATAAAATATCAGGAGACAGAACCTCCAAGGAAATACTTGGGGGAGGGGAGGGGAGGGGGAGGGGGATGGGAAAGTGCAACTTGCTAAAACTAATCCTGTAGCTTACAGTAAGTAGGCTACTATACAGAGGAACACTTGTGCATATATTGTAGAGTTGGTGACAAACTTGAATCAAAATGCAAATTCTTTGTAAGAAATACTTTCCTCTGTAGATAAATCATTTGTGCATCAAAACAAAATTTTGTTTAAAAAATTAAGAACATTTTGGTTTGGCTCCATGGCTACAACATTGTGATGTCATGATCATGTTTGCAGATCCACAGATAGAAAACTATGGTCCAATGGTATATAAACCACTAACTGAACTTCATGCACAAGAGTATCCTTGTCGAGAAGAAGCCGTGAAAACGGAGAAATTGATGCCAAACAATGACCCTTTCAGACCTGCCTTTGTGTTGTTCCTGAGTTGTATTTAAGGGTCTTTAAATAAACCTGTAGACACAGATTTTAGCAATTTGTAAATTGTTCTTACAATAAATTATGTAAAGTGATGTATTGACTATTAGTAAAGGGCAAAAAAAAAGGTAAAGATGAATTTTATGGAAATATAGGGCTCTAAGTTTGAGATGCTGTATATATACAAGTTGCCTGTGTCAGTTATAGTTAAGAAGCTTGTATGTAAAAAACAAATTTATCTCTCATCTCATGTTGACATTTTAAGTTTTAAAGACCCATTCAGTTAATCCATCAATGTGGTATATATATTATCTCCAAAGTTTTACCATTAAATTCTTCAAATTTTGCTCAACTTTGATGATCAATATATATTAATGTGAGAAAAAAAACAACAGTTTAGTTCAAATGCTAGCTTTTACTAATTAGTCAAACCAATTAGCATACCAACTATAATTGATCCCAAAATATGTCAAATTTCTCACATTTGTTTGAAGATTTCATGTACATTCATGAATAGAATTGTGAAGATTTCAGGTGGGAAATTCTCTTGAGCCAGAAGGTGTGTTGTACAAAACCATATTGCATTTTAGCTGTAAGTGTACAAAGTATTTTAAAAGTTTAAATTCCTATAAGGTTAATTTTTCAATCTCACAGGTACTGCAGACAACTTTGCCAGGTTGTTAAGTTTTAAGTAGAAATCAAGACGGTGAAAAATGAACACAAACTGCCATATTTTTTCGAAAGTAGGAACCAAATTCTGAATGCCAAGTGCTTGAAAGCACTTCAGAGATGAAACTTTAACTGACTTCAGAGGTTATAATTGGCCAATGATATAGAGAAACTGTTCTCACAGTAAGTACAATGGCCTTCCATGATTTCTAGCAATTTGTCAAACTGGAATTGAATGCACAGATCTATATTATTCTCATTTCTAATTTAAAAACAAGTGCAGTATGACTTTTGGCGACTTACTGTACTTTAGCAAATGCAGTGGAGATTGCAATACTCTGTTAAAGTCGCCGCACCTTGTCTTGAAGTTGCTAGAATCTGCTAAATGGTAACAAACTCATCTTATTATGGGTAGGGTTATGCTCATGCCTAGCGGCGGCAGGGGTCTGGGCCCAGCAGTTCTGAATGCCACCCAGCACAGACAGTATTTTAAACATTTTCGCCCAGCACTATTGTTGATGATTAATTTTAAAAAAATTACCATTACCAAAATATGGGTGAATACTTGGCACAGAGGTTAACTCCAGAATAGGAAAAAGACATTTGTCATCTAAGCATATTTCATTTTCATTAATTTTCCAAAGGGGAGGGGGACAACCCTACACCTTAGGCCACTCCCCCAGGACGTGGATCACAAATTTGTCCAGCACTGAAATATTCTTGAGTACATCCCTGTATGGGATTTGGAAATGAAACAAAAATAGATTATATTAAAACACAATGTTGTATATATATAGCAAGTAACATATAATTTGATGCAAACGGTAAACGGCAAATTTCTAACAGTTGTCCAATCCTCAGAGATGAGCAAATTTCTGATCGGACAACCAAAGTCAGCTTTGATGGTATTCAGTCTACAAGTTGTTCACATTACATTCAGATTACATTGTGACTTAAAAGTATTGTTCCTACAAACAGATCAAACGGTAAATTGTTATCATCCCAACGTTGGTGTTCTATTCACTAAACCTACACCTCTCTCTCCCAACGTTGGTGTTCTATTCACTAAACCTACACCTTCTCTCTCTCCTACGTGTACATAAATTGGCTTTGGTAGTTTGCAACGATGTTTCGCACTGTAACCAAATTAGTGGTTCCGAAAACCAAAAAGTAAGGCCTGGTGGTTTAAAACACGCCATTGACATCATGTGTGTCTGGGGTACTATGTAACATCTCCGATAATTGGTTTAATTCTGGTCATTCAGTGACATGTGTGTTTGAAGAATAATTTAAGCCTTAGTTAATACTAACCCAACACTCTTAGTTAGGAATAGGTAAATCAAGTGTTAACCTCCCAATTACAAGAGGTCAAAATTAATTCTATTTAAAGAAAATCCTATTAACCTCTGTCTAAATAAACTTCTTCTTTTTTTTTCCTTTTTTTCTTTTGTCTTTTTTTAATCTTTTTTTTGAGCAAATGACACAAAATGAAAAACACATTACAACTGGATTTTTTAAGTCTTTCAAAGTTCTACACTTTCAATTTAAAGGGTGAGCACTGAATAGTTGTTGTCTAGCCCTAGACATCTAGTCTCCTATCAGACAATTGGACATATAGTGGTCTAAAGTTTAGCTTGCCTATTCAAAACTTTCAGACTTAAATACTAAATCCCTTCAACAGCATACATCTGTGCTTCTAGCTGTTTCACACTATATTAGCTTTTTTTTTTAATTTCCTTTCACACTGCTTCAGGCCATCCCTCATTATCTTTTATCTGCAAGTTTCATTTTCCACTAAATACCAAAGCTCTAACAGTATTTTCTCTCTCTTTCTTCTGAGGGTACCCTGTAGACTTCTCCATGGCTAAATGGAATTGGGGGGATTATAAAGCTGCCAACCATAAAATCTAAAGAATGGGGAAAAAGTTTAAGAGAGGTATTTGAATGAATGAATAAAACCTGTTGGTTCAATATATGCCAAAGGGTGTACAAAGGTCTCCCTCTTTGATCGTTGGGGTCAGTTATTCTTTTAAAAGGGCTTTGGGAATGTCTTTTCAAAACTAACTGGACTGGACAGGCCACACTACCTATAATTGTTAAGTTGATCAAAAATAGAGGACTTGTGTGCCTCAAAATGCACCTTTTGTGTACCTTTTTTGCTGTATCTTGTGATACAGTCAGTGTGTCTTATAAGTAGGAGAGTTGACTTAACAGGGTTGAAAATGACAGTTGGATCTGTTACTGAAGTAATTAAAGCTTTCAAGTGAAGAGAAAGATGCAGTGAAGTTCAGTGTATGATATGCAGACATCCCTTTCCAAATGGGACCCTGTGATACTTACTTTGAGGTAAAACCGCCATGGTCATATATATATGGTTATGGGACTTGTAGCATGTAAGTGAGACTAAGCTTGAGAGTGCATCAAGTTGTTTGATTTACGTGCCCAGGCTTTTTTAGTTTAACTTCACTATAGTGTATCTGCACATCCATTAAAACGGGGGAGGGGAGGGGGAGGGGAGGGAGAGGGGCATTAAATCATTGTCTGGAGTTACAGATGTTGACATCCTGGAATTTCCGTTTTGTTTTCTCTCAAACATATTTATGAAAAGTAATGTAATATTAACCTAATATTAATTATTTTGAGCAACTCATAGCCTAGATATAGTTTGACCAATGCCTTGTAAGGTAGCAGCATTAATTCAAACAAATTATATGTTGCCTCAAGTAACAGAGTGCCATACAAATCTCAGGACTTACTTTCCTTGCTGTACATACAGTGTAAACCAAAAACAAAATTATAAAAATAAAAATATGAAAAAAAAAAGGACAAACACAAGCCATGTATCGCAGCTCTTACGGTTAGCAGCAGAGTCCTTGAAATGTAATTTTATGAAGCACCCGGTAATTAAATTTAGTAAAAGATGATTTAATAATTAAAGTTTATATGTCAACTTGACAGACGTTTTTACGTACACGTTCATAAAAATTTCTCTCGGTTCTAGCAGCTGTTTTAATGTTCCATCCAAATGTGCAAAATCTGTGCGGTGGATCCTTAAACCATGTACATGTTACAGATCTCATCACTGAAGTATCTTTTTTAGGTTTATTAGCATAATTGCCAGTGCTAATTAATCATACCGGTTCTAGCAGCTGTTTTAATGTTCCATCCAAATGTGCAAAATCTGTGCGGTGGATCCTTAAACCATGTACATGTTACAGATCTCATCACTGAAGTATCTTTTTTAGGTTTATTAGCATAATTGCCAGTGCTAATTAATCATACCAGCAAATAATTCAAAGGACTGTTCTTGTATGTTATGAGTGGACATCACACTGTGTTTTCTTGATAAACAGACCACAGGGGTCCCTTACAATTTTTGAAGTATGTGTACTCCAGTGCAGTGAGTATAGATGGCTCTCCCCGTACTTAAAACCGTTTCAATGGTATTAAGCTGTCTAGTGTCTAGTATGTATCCAAAGCATTTTGACAAATGTCAAAAACAAAAACAAAATTTTTTATTTTTTTTTCCTTTCCTATTTTTTTTTCCTTTTCTTTTTTTTTTCCTTTTCTTTTTTTTTTCTTTTTTTTTTCTTTTTTTTTCCTTTTTTTTCTGTTTTTGTCTTTCTTTTTTTTGTCTTCTTTTTTTTCTTTTTTTTAAAACACAGTTTGCATCAACTTGAGTGGGGGTTGAAATTTTCATAGAATACATAGAAAATTAGAAATCATGTCTAACAATTAGTTAGTGGATTTAAGGGGAGAACATCTGAAAAACTTATCATGCTTAAATTTCATACTTTCTGCTAGTTGCACTGCACCCTTCCGAGCACTTTACATCCTCGATCGGTAAGACAATTTGATGATTTCAATTACCGAAAAATGGGTTAATCACTCCAGTTAATCTCCACGGTCTTTGAAAGTAACAAGTTTTAGAGCTCTAAACTTTTCTAGGAACAATGCTCTCTATTTCTTCACTTAAAATTTTTCCTTCTTCTTCTCTTTTCCTTCTTATCTTTTTTTTTCTTTCTCCCACCTTGCTTTGATGTTTTAATTAATGAAACCAGGTTATGCTGGCAGCGCAGTTTGTTGACAAACTTGAACTGACATTTACTTTTTGTCAAAGTGTCCAGATCAGGTTTCAGAGATAACAAAATTCAATGGTGTGACTGAATTACACTCTCCTGTATACTGTATGTTCTGGAAATAGAGTTCCCGAGTAGAAAGTGAGGGGAAAAAAAGTTGTTCAGAGAGGGAATGGATTCTGAATTAATTTGAAATTGAGAAGAAAGCTTGGTTTCATTAAAATTCTTAAGGATCGCAACTCTGCATGTTCTATGAGGTTGACGACAGGTTGGTGCGCAAGTTTCTGCCACAGTAACGGCTGGGTGTGCACACCTAATAGTGCAGAATTAGATGAGAGAGATAAGCATTTAGTTTTGAATTAAGAAATTGGCTGGAACTGAACCCTCCACCATTTTATCACAGTCTGACACCTTTCCCATGAAGAGGCAAACTGCATGACCGCTCAACTGGAAAGCTGGCTTTAATAAAAGGGAGCTTATCATGAGTACTTAGTACTACATTTAAACCCAACCATGGAGGAGAAGGCTGTTTCATTTAGAGATCTATTAATATCGAGGGTAAAAAAATGCCCAGGGTAGCATACAATATATGCCTCAGATCTGTATACGAAGGCAACGAATTCTGAAGACATCATCGCAGATACATTATTTCCAAATTTATCCCCAGATTGTTTAAATCCTTCTTAAAATGACTATTTCATGGTAATCTCTGTCAATTTGTCTTGTTATAATATAGGATGGTTACATCTTGTTGCAATGAAAGTGCATTAGTTTGAACAGGCCTGAGTGATATTTCTGGCTAACCTACCGGACTTAATGCCTGTGGAGATGATTTTGCCGTTTGCCGGCGGGTAAAAGGGCACTTTGTTTTGTCTATCAGTAAACATTGATGTATAATGAATTGTTTAGTAATCATCAGTTGACAAATCTGCATGATTTCGCTTCCTAGGATAACATATAAGCCGTTTCTTTTCTAAAATCCCGCAGTGATGTGGGTCATTCTTCCTAGGGGTTCATTTCTAAAATTGGAATACTGTGCAAGCTGAAAAGTTTTTTCTTTTCTTTTTAAACTGTATCCAAATTCAACATTTGAATGTGTTTACATGAAACATTATCAGTGAGTACATAAAGTTTGTCCAGTCAATGACACCTTGAGGATCAAGTCAAATCTTGAGGATCAAATCAAATCTTGAGGATCAAATCAAAATTCATGAATTATATACTCACAGTTAAACTGTTCCTTTTGTTGTGCCAGAAAAATCTGGTGTTTTAGTTTCCATGTCACTGGATGCACACTTAGTTAGAGTAATAAGTTGTATAATTTTTTGGAACACTGACCCAATGCAAGCAGACTTTGCTTGAAAGTACTAATTAATGTATATTTTAACAGGTAATGTGACATTTTGAATGGATTGGTGAATTCCAATTTAACGTTTAATCACGGTCAGCTTAAAGTTGGAACAGTTTATTATTCTTTTCGTACTTAACAACCAACTTTACATTCAGAAACCTGTACCCTACTGAAGGCCTTCACGACAAAAGAGATGATTATTCCTGCCGACTAATCTGCAAGTTTCCCACCATTTCTTACCGCATAAAACTCAAGCATCTTGACAAAATCAGCAATTTAGAAACATTTCTTATTTATAAACAGAAAAAACTATCTACCCCAGCGGCAGTTTGGATTTTCAAGACAAAATTCTCCAGTGAGCCTTTTGTTGAAATTGAAACTATTTTTACAGTCAGGCAGTCCAATGAATGACGTAAATTGCATGAATCTCATCAGCAAGAATTTAACTTGCAGGTCTGTAGAAGCTTCAAGACAAATTATCTTATAACTATGTAAATAGTCATTTTACATAGACTTACCGTACTATACTGCACACTGTGCACAGTAAGTCACTCGTTCATCAGACGATACACCTGATATGTTCCATTCCAATTCAACTTCAAATGGTTCCCTTTGGATTTCATTCTTTTTTTTCTTCTGACAGTTTACATTTAACATTTGAAACAATTTTGATTACTGATCTTAAGGGAATAAGCCAAAAATGCATATATATATCTAAAATATCATGAAACTGTTGAAACACATGAATACTTAAAAGATTGCAAGAAAGGTCAACACTGCTTATATTTGATTAGTTTTAAGATAAATGTGATGTGTGGTACAGAGAAAGCTGGTAAGAGAGAACTTGTACATTGTGAACTGGTATTGGCATGTGACATATTACATATTATGTGACATATTACATGAACAAAAGAGCTTATCCACCTTAAAATTATTTGAACCACAAATTTTGTTTGGATAATCAGGAAGAAAATAATACATATATGTACAGCATATGTATAGAATATTAATAAGTACTGTTGCCTTTAAGCCATTTTTTTTTTTTTTTTGGCCAAAGTTCAAATGACAGATGACCCCGAAGTACCGGGCAGTGCAGGCACCGACCATAGGGCCTACTGTTCAAAATTTCTAAAGTTGTTTTAATCAGATTTAATTGAAGACTGCAAGCAGCCACTTGACTGGAAACTAAGTTACTACACAGTACATAGCTCTCTCACTTTTTAGGTCACCCATAAATTTGCATAATTTACCTCTCGAATGATCTACTATTGAAGCATCTCTCAATTTACTCAACAGCCAAAACAGAAAAAAAATAGTTTTAGAACTGCCAGATGACTAATTTATAATGATCCATGTTTTAGGACATGTGGTAAACATGTGTATGCTGTAAATACACTTTAGGGTTCAGCCTTGAATTGCCTTCACACACCGACACAGTGTAAATGGACCCTGAATCACAGGTTCTGTCGATGCAAACTCTCACAGGAAGGTAATCAAAAGCTTTCTTCGGGGTATGAAGCGTTTATTAGATTATAAGGCCGACAATCCGGGTGCAAATTTCATTTTCTTGGTGTATTCTTTTACGCTTAGTCACATCTCGCCACCAAATTATTGGACGGCACGTCACGTGACTCCTGTGACAGTGTTAGTTTACAAGTGCTGTCGAGACTGTTGTTAAAGGTTCTAAGGTCACATATCTGAGCTGGTGACGGGATTGAAGCAGAATCGATGAGCCTTGGACCTCTATGACACTTAATTAAGAAACTGCCATCTGAGCAGATCTACGATTGATTTTGCAAGAAGATGATCTAATGTGCAAAATATTTTGTGTTACAAAACAAACTTTTCTCACTCGTTCTCCGGAGCGTAACCATAAGCTACAACAGATATAATGCAATTGTTGTGCAAGTACAGGTTCTAGATGAACAAGCTGTATAAAACAAAATGCTACAATTTCCCTTTAATAAGAATGATTTCCCCAAATTCTTGCCTTCACCTCATCTTTGTGATATTTATCACATTTTCTACTGCACAGTTGAACTACAAAAACCATAGTTTTTATTCAAAATTATTCATCTCCATGGTCAAATTTCTGAATAATGCAGCCTGTTAATTTGGATTTAACATGATCTTCTCATTGAATTCAAGGTCTATTTCTTCATCCCATATACTCTGAATTACGATTACTTAACTTTATCTTTGAACCACATTTTTCCAACTCTAAACTAGAATAAAAACAGATATCACAAGAGCTACCAAGTTATTTCACACTTTTAACAACTCATTAAATTCAGACTCACAGCAAGTTTTTAAGCCAAAGTGTCAAAAATTTATACATTTCTGCAGGGAGGAATTTTCTTCTGATCTTTTCCTGTGGCATGAAGGAATTTATAATTTTCCTCCCGTAATACGTTTTCTCTGATGTTCTTGTCAGTTCTTAATGATGTATCTATTTCTGTATTTATGTAAATGACACTGTTGCCTAGCAACCAATGGTAACTCTTTTGGATACGTCCATAGATTAAGATGACATACCTTCTGGGCAAAACAAGATGGCTCCAAAGCAAGGCTGCCGGATCAATCAACATTTATGAATAGGCCAAAAGAAAAGAGAACAAAAATCTACAACTTAGTTTGATCTATTGTTTCGGCTTTATCTTCATACACAGGGCAAAGCGATTGCAAGCCACCGCCATGACAACAACCGATGGCAACAAGTTTCTAACCTTTCAAAAGTAATTATGTAAATCAGCTCAATGGATATGAAGAGCAAAGATAAAAGTAAAGGCAAGGAAAAAGACTTTTATTCTTTGTCAAATCTGAGAGAGCAATAAAACTGTGAAGATGGAAAACACTTGTTGCTAAATGTAATATCACTGTCTGTGTTATATATATGTTGTTGATCTTGCTGTATATGTTGTTGGTGTTAAATTGTTGATTTCCAGCAATTTAAATTAGTCCACTGAATATTCATGTATAATCAAAATATAATTGTAGTACAGTAAATTAATGATAGACCCTGAATCTTGCTTTAAAGAAACTTTTTGTGTTAATATTGGTAATTTTTTATAAAAAATTTGGGTAACTGATAATAAATTCCCAGTTATTCCTTTCATTCTCGACTTGGTTAGAGGTACTAAAGTCGTGAGGAGACATGTAAGCAAGGAAGCGAAGTAAATTCTAAGAACCCATGAAATGTCCTTTCATCAGCAAGAAAAGGAAAGTCCAAAATTGTTGAAATTGTCTGATTTGTTCTTTGCACACGTGACTTCAAAGTTGGTTACCAATCATTGAATTTGGTGAACATCACGCAAAAGGGATGAAAATGAAACGCTACAAAATTTCAATACAATTAGGGATACCTGATCACATTTAACAGAAAATGTCTTCGCTGACAAGTTACTATCACTAGTTCGTAGGTTAATTTTATCGTGCTACACAACGGAACAAACAATGCGAAGAGTTTGATGAATAAACGTATGAGGATATCAACGTCCACTTCATCACCTGTTTGGGTTTTTCAAACCATTCCTACTCCCCGGAAATAAAAATATGAAAAGAGTTGCCTTTACCTTGACTGTTGGTTAGATGAAAGCAAACGATGGCTAGGAATGTGAACACCGAGGAGAGGTGATGAGAGTTTGTCCGAGTCAAACTCTTCATGGTATCATCTTCTTCTCCTTCCTCCAAAATGAAATAAAAAATCAAAACTGTTCCCTGCTCGCAGATAAAACGGGGTCTTATCTACCGAGTTGTTACCGTGTGTCGCACGCACTCTCTGACGAAAGCTTCCATCCAATGAAGGTATACTGTAATCTGATGAGAGAAGGAGAAATATTTGTTTTTAAAACTCCTCACCTACCAAGGCTACTATTTTAATAGATCTGTGTCAATTCAAGAAGGATCATTGATAGAAATATTCCATTCTCAATTTTTCTGGTGCCCAACATTGATACAATGGTCAAGCCTGATGATGGGGAGGGGTGGGGGAGGGGTGGGGAGGGTGGGGAGGGGTGGGGGAGGGGGATAACTGACCTGTCTCACAAAGCCCCTGTATTACCTGTGTACCTGTCACAACTTCTCTTGCCATATATATACTCCAACTCGCACACTTCGTTCCTCCAACAAACTGTATATAACTGTTCCAAAACCACGATTGAAGAGGTCTATGGTTACAGAAGCTTCCAATACTCTGGGTCTTATCTCTGGAACAAGTTACCAGATCACATTCAAACATGCTATAAACTTTCTACTTTCAAAAGTCTACTTAAGACCCATTTTTTCACTTGTTCTTTTGTAAATTAATTTACTTTCTTTGTAAAGCGCCTTGAGCAGTGACTTTTGTTTACTGATTTAGCGCTATATAAGTCTCATTTATTATTATTATTATTAGCTAATAGCTTAAGTTTGTGGTTTGATGTAAAGGAAAAAAATAAAGGTGAAGCTTTACAGTCTTGTACCTTTGAGGCAATGGCTTCTCACATGACAACACTTGACCCCAGGTCACTGGTAACTAGTAACAACCATACACTCAAAGTGTGGACAATTCATACAGTGCTCGCAGGACACTTACATTCTATAGGGTACAACCACAAACCAGCTATTCAACTACATTTACAAGTTACTCTGATCAGGTCCCCATTTATACAAAGTCCTGGGTGAAGATAGGCAATGAAGATTAAGCTTGCCTCGCCCAAGGACATACAGTAACGCAACCCCCTTATTAGCTAATATTTATTCATAAATAAAACTGTAATTAAGAAGAGACTTGTAAACTGGTCAATCTTTGGTGGATTTTGATTTTTGATGGGAGTTGTTCAGCTATTTTCATGATTTCTAATGCCTATATTAGAGTGATTAGGACAATGGTGTGCATAAGTGTCAGAACTAGACCTCTAAGCAAGCCTGTATGGTGTAGGTACTACGGTACGCCTACTTCCACCATTCCTGACCAGACTTCATCGGTGGAGATCAAATAAGAGATTATATATATCTAAGGTAATCTGATCTTCCCTTAAATATTAAATATTCAATCATGGCTCTGATAGATTCTAGTATAAATATCTATTGCAAAATCAGCTTGAGTTTGGTTGTGTTTGCAACATACAGTAAATCATATCTAAACGACATGGTAAACCAAGAGTGATGAGGTTGGTTGTGAGGTGATAGGTAAGTGTGGAATGAAGTCAATGCCACCCACCCACCTACAGGTACTGTACCACCTGCCCCACCCCTCCTCCTCACTCCCCCCTCCCAGGTTCATTTACTTCACACCCTCCTCAAGATGCCTACATGGTAGAACAATAGAGATGAGGTTGTGAGGAGACTGGTAAGTGAGGAACAAAATCGATGCCACCCACCCACCTACTGTACCACCTGCCCCACCCCTCCTTCTCACTCCCCCCAGGTTCATTTACTTCACACCCTCCTCAAGATGCCTAGGTGGTGAGATTCAGAGCATATATGTTCCACAGACTACAGTCAATGTTCTCCAAACCATTATACATGTTAATTATCATTTACTGCAGTATATGTAATTACTCCATAATTATTCAATTTCGATAAGTATCTCACTGTAACTAAGGAAATTAAATATATATAAACCAAATTCGAAAGGAGAATAGAGAAGACTGTTCACTGTTCTACATCTACAGTTATTGCCCATTATATCTTAAAAGATACTACTACTAGTACAGACGCTGGCCGCCTGAAGTGGTTAGATTTGCAGTCCGTCAGAACTCGACAGAATTGAAGAGGATATTAACCGCTGAGTCAAATGATGAAATAATACTCCCGGAAGACCGACATCCTAGCAGCGAGAATTATCAATTGATATTTAGCCGAGTGTACTGTTCCCACAATGTCTGAGCATACAAAGCCGTCCCTCGACCCGCTCGTCGATATGACCGGCCGTAGCTACGTTATATGTTACCGTGACTTTTGAAACATATTTATCGCATCCACTGGGAGAGAGAGAGGTTATCGCTGACAAGGATTGGGTTTTGATTTTTTTTTTTTTTTAAACATTCGCGAACACCTCGTCGAGATGTAGCCTACATCCATGTAACTATGTACGCTGTGATGTTTTGACATCTTCTGCAGAAGGTTGACGACCGAAATGTACCGTTATGATCCAAGCTTGCAACCCTCGAGGTAATGGTCCTTAAGGGCCTCTGTGGTGCCCTCCACCGCCTTGTCAATGGTCTTAATGCCTCCAGAAGCACTCACTCCTCGCTGTAAGAGGAATCTGATACCCCCCGAATACTGCGGAGATATGTAATGCGCGTGAAACAGTATCCGGCCATAGAATGTCGATATCATATGAGAAACCTTCTCAGCGGTGGTCTAATCCAATTCAATCCAATTAATACCTATTAATTAGTACAATCTCTGTGAAAAGCCCATTCCCTGTTCCGAGATGTAAAAGGATGCTGGAAGTTTCAAGATCAACGATTAAAGTTCAATGCCAGTTCAAAACGGAATGATAAAACTTGTGAGGAATGTGTCTATACATGAAGAGTGCTGGGTATATCACCTGGCTATATATGCTGCTAATATTATAAGAGATACAAGAGCTTGGCAGATGCTTAGATCATGTAATACTGTTTAGAATTTATAAGTATCTTCCACTTACTAGGATACTCAACTTGACATTCAGGAAATAATTAAGCACAATAGTCACATATTTTATTGTACTTTTGAGATTTATGAAAATTTAGTTCACATAAAATACTGAAACTTAGCATGGCTTTGTGGAAAAAACTTCAACTAAAATAAAATACAGGTCTATTATAGATGCAAAAATTTGTGTAGCACTTTGCACTTAACGAAAAAAAATTCTAAGTTATTCCCTGACTGTTATGGAATTATTGCTCAAAAATGAGCAAATATGTAATCATATTAAAAGTTAAGACAGTATGTTAGCTTGGTTCACCAACCACACTTCACTATATAACATGTATACGTAGTTAAAAAAAATTCTTTTGGTAAGTTTATTTGTAGAATTAAAGAAGTTTGTAACCTCGCCCGATCTGGTACTGCACATGATTGCTACATAACCCATGACGATCAAAGTTAAGATCAAAATTTAGCTAATATCTGCTAAATGTTACAAAACATCTAATTGTGTCAATGTTAACAAGACCTAGTACATGTTTGTGCAGTCCCTGTATTACTTCTCTCAAGATGTGCTATTGGAGTAATCTTATTGAGTTGAATGTTTATTTTTCTGATCTCTATATTATCTTTCACAAGGATCAAAACACACTCTACATAGGCAGTCGTTTATCCATCTCTCTCTCTCTCTCTAACTATCTCGCTTTCATGGCAGTTTAAGGAAGACGGCTCCATTTACATGCAGTAGCTTGAGACTGTCATTTTATAACTTTGCTCATATTTTTGACAATTTTAAACCTAATAATGTCTCTCGTTCTGGAGCCATGCCACTCTAATTGATGTCTTTACGCTTTTCCCTTTAGACTTTACAAGACAGCCTCAAGACTGAAAAAGTAAAAAAAAAAAAAGAGCGATTAACTAGCTTTAATTTTACGTCAAATCTATCACGGGAAGAAAAAAAAAGGAAAACAACATTGTTTTAGCTACATCTTTTGCACTTAATCTACACCCCCTAGAAAGATCTCCTTTCCGATTTTTTTTTTTTTTTTTTTATAATCTTTTTTCTGCAGCAACAAAATTAAAGTTCCCTAGGCGCTGATAAACGACAATGCCCCTGAATAATATTGCAGATTGCAAGGAAACATCAGAACAAGGAATTTTCCTCGTAAAAAACCTGCTGTAAGTCAGAGAACGAGACTGTGCGAGAGATACTTGAAGTATACAGCCAACAGTCACATATATATAGTACTACACACTGACTATACCTACAGTACTGGACATGTGTACAGCACAATCACCCAGTATTTATTGATGACCACAATCATTTTAGATACTAGTCAACCAACCCCTCTTATTGTTCCCTCTAAATGGGTCATAAAGGGCTGCGATTGTGACCTGCCTTTTCAACTTTATATATGTCAGGGAATCCCTCTCAGCAGATGGTGACATAGAATTTGTCTTGTTATGACTGTAAAACCCAAGGGAAAGGAGGCAACATCTGGAGATTTCTGACAAGTTCTAGACTATATATATTAGTAGGATTTCATTTTACTGACTATTGGTAAAGAGCAAATCTCTAGCATAGTTGTCTGTACTAATTGTACTCTGAAACTATATGTACTCCAGTTTGTATTCGGGACAGTGAATTGTAATCTAAATACTAAATGTTAGATTAGAGTAAGTACTCACATAGTCTCATACTGGCACTTTGAGTCATTTACTTGACACTTGTACTCATACCAAGAACCCAAGGGGAACTCTGTACTCCTGCTCATACTGTTGTTACCCTTAGAACACACACTCCCCACCCACCTTCAATGACTCCCTCACGACCCCCCCCCTCCCCCCTCCAAATCCTGTATCGTGCATTCAACATACTGTTTGTACTGTCTTTCACTAATAACGTGAAAAATATTTTATTGAAATCATAGCTATATTTACTGTGAGATATGACATAACAGAATAAAATATAGTATACTGCACATTCACAAGTTTCAGCACCCATCCCCACCCCCCCCTCCAGCATCTACACTGAGGGTAAAGTCCTCTCCACCCCCCCCCCATATTTTGCAGAGTAATGATTTTCATGCAGTCCTGTCTACTGAACATTGGTCTTACTCCTTCCCCACCCCTATCTCAAACCATATAGTCTCTGAGCCTTCAAAACGTCTGCTTCCAACCAATTTGTTAAATTTAATATCATGTGACAAAGAGAAATCTACACATAAGTTTCCCAAAACTTACTGGTTTGGGGATTTACAAGTGACAATACTTACCTGTCTCCAAACTACATTTGCACTCTGCAATCTAGTACCTATATGCTACATGACTGGAAACGGTTATAATATAGCAATGCACCCTTTTATTCCTACTTCTGGGACGAGGCCCAATTTCTCCTCCTTCCGAATCTACCCTGTAATGAACTATGTCAGGTTGCAATGCTAAGTCTTTTTACTTTTTCAAATTTCAAGCAAGTTTTTAGGTCATCCCAAGTTGAGAATTTACATACAAACTTTACCATCTCTCCTTTATCCTCACATTGACATCCTCTCCCATAATGTAAGCAGTTTCTCATTTCTTACCACTTCTCTGTTTACTGCCCGGGATTTGTTTTTTTTTCCTCTGCTAGACTCTATAGCTGATATTTCTTTGCTAGATATGACAATTCCAACCCTTCCCACACGTCCAGCATGATGGATTGCATACGTGCAACCACATTTTCACAGCAATGAATTTTAAACAAATAATCTACAATTTAATTCCTTATCCAGGGTAGCCAAGACCCTCAGCTGGGATTCTTGTTTTGCTGTATAAATTTTACTGCTCTCAATTTATATTCACTGAATTTTAGAAATAATTTGATCTGACTGATTCTTAAAGCAATATTTTTGCAGCAAAGTTGCAACAATCTGAGGTACAATTTTTGTTCAACTGTTAAACGAAAGGGCAGGAGTACTGTCCACAGTGACCTGAAATATATGATTATCTGACATTACTGTAATTTAGTCTATTAAAAATTCACACCACAAAATATAAAATTAGGTATAAGCCTAAGGTTTGAAAATGAAGCAGAAACATTATTTTTGAATGGGAGTACTATATATATATATGAGACACCAAATTTACTGTACAAACTTAATAAATGGTTAGTAAAACGATCCCATTCTTCAATGATTACTGTAAACAAAATACCTATGTGTAAAAGTAAGTTGGCCTGACGTTTCGATCCTAGCAGGTCTTCTTCAGAGGCAGAAGGACGAGTAATGTCATTCCGCCTCTGAAGAAGATCCTGCTAGGATCAAAACATCTGGCACTCAAGTCATTCAGCCTCTGAAGAAGATCCTACTATAGGATCAAAACGTCAGGCCCACTTAATTTAACACATTCTCTTACACAGGCTCTTTAATGGGTAAGCAGATTTGCCAGCAGTTTTTGTTTTATTTTAAAATATATTTATAACGATTAACTCACGGTACCATTATGATCTGCAGACAGAGATGGCAGCTAGGATCCATACATATGACAGGACCCTCTATTCAATTTGGGGCTATAGGCTTCAAAATTCTGATTTAGCATAAATTTCCTTATACAGCTCGGTCTTTTCCATGGCATATATCTATTTTGTATCACCCTCGTCAGTCGTCACATTACAATAATACATTTGATACTTTAATTACAGTAGCTTCATTAAACTTTCAACATTTGCTCTTTGCAAAACTGGTGCAACTTATAAGTTCATGTTTCAATTTACGATCATGCAAGGCATAAAATGTCTTTTGAGACCTACTGATCATGTATTTCTGTGTAACCAAATGTTAGCTTAAAGACAACACAAAATTAGGATACAATGAAAACTTTAAAGAGCATATATCTATTGCCAAACGGAGACCTACTTTGTTTAGGTTATGGAGATTGTCAAAACGAATTTCAAACTCAAAACATGACATGGTACAACACCCCTTGTCCTTTGGGCCCAGAGAAGATGAGGACCCAATCGCTTCCCATCCACAAAATGAATCTTCCGAATCGACCCTGCAGTGGATGTTATTTGGTACTAGTTGATCAAGCTTAAACTACCACCTATATCTTTCATCAAATGAATAATGAATTCAACATATTGTAGGGAGCAATTTATTTTCCTTTCCAATTCGAAAAAAAAGTTTGATTGCCCAAACTATTCCCTAGCTCCCTTCACATGTATATTACTATTGATCACACACAAAACAAATTCATTTTTTTTGGGGGGGGGGGGGGGAATATGATATTCTGAAGGTAATAAACAATGTATTATGAGATTTTAGCAATGATCAATATATGTTTTCAAACACAGTCCACATGAAGGTTAACCCTGGTTGTAACTCCATGGTTTACCTAAATCAATTAACAGAACCAGTTGCTTTCACAGGTTAATGACTTAAGCACTGCACTGTACACCCTGACTGTCACACTGACAAAGAATAATTACATCACTCTGTGTTTTATACTTGCCTACAGTATTCTACAGATATATACTGTACATATGGAGCTCTAATATGCATGCAGGGGTGGGCATGATTGCTCACAGGTCATTATTATGCAATGGATTTTTCTTCAAACTATGAATTCCTCTTTGGGGAAAAATTCAATGACTTCGTTCCACTTCCTGAGTGAAGTATCAAAGCTCAAAACAAAAGCTCTCCATCAGGGTGGAACTAATGAGGCATAAATAGGCTCATTATGGACAGCCATTCTAGACTAAATTATTCACAGTCAACAAACAGTCATTGCTCAGTGAGAATCAAAATAGAGTTAGAGAAAGATATGGGATTAGTGCAGGATATATTCCAGTACCAGACAGTGTAATAACACTTGCATATATATCTGAGAAGAGAAAGATGATTGAATGTAACCTATTTTGATTGGATAAACCCTCCATACTTCCAGCAAGGGGGATATATAGAGGTTTTGACCTAAATATCAGGCGCGTAGCCAAGGGGGGGCGAAGGGGGCAGCTGCCCCCCCCCTTGAGCATATTTTTAAATTATTTTTTTAATGTTTTTATGATATCGCTAGTATTTTCAAAAGAGAAAATGCTAAGATGCAACTTACAAGGCCTGGGAAGTGCCTTTTCCAGCGATCTGGGAGGCATTTTCAGCCAAAATTTTCTTGTACGCTTCGCGCCAATCATGGTGGCGCTACGCTTAGATAGTTTGCAATGCCGAATCTACAGTTTCCCCCCTCCCTTGGCAAATTCCTGGCTACGCGCCTGCTAAACATACAGCAAAAATATATATTTATTATTTACCCTTTTATGATACTATAAAGTTGAATATATGTATCTAAAGATGAAAGTTAACAAATGATAATTTTACCTTGTCTTAAATCAACACTTGCCCAAACGTGTTAACAAAAGTCTAAGTGACCACTATATATACTGTATGACAACACTCTCGAACACTGTGAGCGGCAGAATTAAGGAAGGAGGCGGGGCCACTGTAAGTTTGTGTTCGACCGCAAAGGGTGTTCATTACTAAAAAGGTTACCCGTTCACTCTAGACACGGTAGAGCAGCGAGAGTAGTAATGTTGTGAGGGGACAGGTAAGTAAGAAAGCAAAATTTATTCAATACTTCCATAAATGATTTCCTCTCTTATATAGCCACATTATATCTCTAGTGCCCTGAATTTCAAAAACATTGTGAAGAAAACTTGTCTGGTTTTCTAATAAATGTACATAATAAAAGCCATATTGACTTACCTGTAGCTGACCTCTACAGAAGGATCTACAGTATATAAAGCGAGTGCTTGTGATTGATCGTCTTTTTCAAGCTATTTAACAAACTTTATGGCCTATTACTTATAATAAGATTTAAGCATATTAACTTAAAACAAGATTTAAGCCTATTATTTAAAATATGAAGTTTCAAACTAAAGGGAATCTCAATAGATTTAGATATTTACACCATGTTCTAAACAGAGATAAACTTGGGCAGAATTATTAATAATTCCATCAAATTTAATGTCTAAGACAAGTTTTCATGGTACAGGTACAGTAGTACTTATATCATTTATATTAAATAATAAATTTTCATTCTTTTTTCTCCTTCCTTAGTTGAAATGTCAGGTAATTATTTTAAGTAAAAACTTAGTGCAATACTACTAGGGAGGGGATCAATTGTACATCAAATTGTTGTGAATTTTGTTTTTTAAATCAATGTATGAATAGCAGTAGGTAAAATGATAAAAAAATTGGTATCACGCCCAAAATTGTTATTCTATTTTAACATCAAACCTGTACATCTCTCCTACAATGGACATATCGGTCAGACAACCATATACGCTGTTCGGACAACCAATTTACCCAGAAAAAAAACCAACAACTGACGAACCTTAGTTAACTTAGGGATAATTTCTCAAATATTTAAAGACGTGGTATTTAATACAACTTGTACTGATAACAGTGTTATATAGGTGTGTGCAACATATAATCAAAATTTATTTTGTGCCTAAATAGTCCTCCTTTAAGTAGTAACGTTTTTTGTCGATCCTGAAAAAATATAACCAGCGTCCAAGCTTATCAAATTCAGTCATTCTCATATTGTAAACCTTGCTGAATTGATTGTAATATCTATGCATAAAATGGGGATTGGGATTAAAACATCCCACAAGGATCAATCTATTTTCGGAACGAAAACAACACTGTAGTTTGCATGCATATTGAATCATTTTTTTTATGAAGAATGAGTTAAAATGCAATATACAGTTAAAACAGTTATATTGCAATATGTATAGAAATGGGTACAAACTGTACAGTGCTGACAGCTGTACCCACTGTGAGCTGAACATATAAAGTAGGACATTTATAGAGACAGAGAACTTAAGTTGTCATATTTTAAGATGTTTTGTTACACTTCAGGTCTTCTTCAGTATATTCTCGGCAGTTTATTTACCAAACCAAACTGTATAATTTATGAACACAAACTGTGTCCATCTCATACAGTACCAATCTTTGAGCATATATTAATGCACTGTGCATAATGGAGCCTATACAGAATGCACACATTCAACATTAATTTAATACAAAACCATGGCAATGTATACAAAAGAAGTATTCATTTACTATTCTTAGATTAATGCAAAAGTAATCAAACCAGAGAAGAAAGCTTCTTGGAAAATACTACAGTACAATGCTCTAATGTTCTAAAATACAGTATATATGTAAGTATGCAAGTGAATGGCTTCAGGTCAGGTCAAATGATGCACAAACACCATAAGGCACCTACCTGTAGTACTGTGAATCACTTGTATATGTATACTTTATACTGATTTGATATACCATGCACAGGAAGGAGTCATTTGCTGTAAACATATTAAATGAGTACTAGTTCTGTAGAACGTAGGCTTTCAGCATTTATCTTTTCTAATTTAATTAATGGCATCACTAATTTGCCAATTTGCCAATTTTGTTGCTGAATGCGACAGGAATTATCTCCATCTTAACGTCAGCAAGACGAAGGAACTCATTATAGACTTCCGGAGAGCGAACAAGATAGTGCCTGAACCTGTGGTCATTGACAGTAAGACAGTGGATAGGGTAACTGAGTACAAATATTTGGGTGTAGTTATGGATGATCAGCTAAAGTGGGATGCACATGTTGAGTATGTTGCCAAACGTTTGAAACCACGAATGTATTGCTTGAGGAAATTAGTCTCTTTCGACGTGATCCAGAACATTTTATCCATTTTTTACAACTCTATTATTAGTAGTGTTTGGTCATACTGCATAACTTCTTGGGTTGGTAACATAAATAAGACATCCAAGAAAGTGTTAGATGATACTGTTAAACAAGCAGGTAGAGCTGTTGGGAAACGCTTGCCAATGGTTGACGAGGTCTTTGATAGTCGGGTTGACGATAAGCTTCATTCAGTTCTCAAGGATATCGATCACCCTCTCCACGCTCCATTAAATAATTGTATTATCCCTCGTAGTGGGAGGATGAGACCTCCGAAGGCTCATACTAATCGTTACCCCTCATCTTTCATGGGACAAGCTGTTAGAATTTTTAATGCATCTTTTAATCGTTAATCTCTTGCCTTTGTCTTTCCTTCTTTCATTGGGTTCTTATCATATTTACCGTTTGTGATTTGTTTATACTTTTTATTCCTTGCCATTCTGTGAGCTTCGGCGCATCTGTTCCCGTTCCTTGTTATTAGCATTTCTTATGCTTTTATTGTCCTACTGTTTGTTCTCTTATTGTTGTATAGTATCGTTTTTATATCTTACTGTTTTATCTGCAAGCATGTGAATTTCCCTATCGGATGCAATAAAGTTTATCTTATCTTATCTTATCTTAATTTATGTATGTTAATTACTTTTACTCGGTGTATCATTTTGGGAGGCTGTACTTGTGCTTTTTATGTTGACAAAATGTATGCAAATACTTTAGCTGCTTCACTATAGAGCAAAGGATAAAAAGTTAAAGTTAAAAAATTCTATCCTATATTTCATCATTCATAGTCCTGAATTAAAGTTTAAGTCCCAGCTCAAAACTTCTCAAGAGTCAGGCAAAATATCTGTTGGTCTGCCTTAGATAGAATTTCATTTTGTGCATTACAATAAATTTAAGCATGCCGGACAGTTGGTTAGAATTACAAGTAGTCTTGGAAGCGTTGCAATGTCAGTACTGTATTCCGAGGTTCAGAGAGTACACTTGTTCAGATTGTCCTTCTGTTGACCATTATTTATTACAATATAATACAATCATGCTAATGGCCCGGAACTTATAGAGCTCTTCACTTATAATACGATAGTTTCTAAAAAGACTGAGAAAGGTCAAAAAAATTCTGTCAGAACACTCTGTAACTATATATTCTTTCATATGGTCAGTTTCATTTCCCTATACACCGTATTTTATACTGATTTTCACTCAGCTGAGGTCACTGACTATAAAACTGCGCATAAATTGGGATCAAATGGAATTTTTTACCCCAAAGCAAGTCCTCATGTGTTAACATGTTCAAGACAAACTGAGGCAACTCAAGGCAGACAAGTGTCAATTCAGTTCCAACTTTCCAGCTCATAAAACCATGAAGCGTTCTAGGCATGAAAATCCATCAACTATTTGGATTTTGTTGTTTTCCCTTGTAAAAAAATACTTGAGAAAAACTTTTACTGTAAGTAAAAACAAAAAGACAGGGTGGGCCTCCTTGATGTGTCTAAGAGAACAAGGGAGAGCCGTGGGCTTTAATTTACATCTAACTGACAAATATAACACCTTTGAAAGCGAAAGTAGGAGAAAGGCTTTTTCCATTTTCTTTTAAGCGAATGTAGCCATGACCATGGGATAATAAATCAATTAACTATAAATGGAAAATTTAAGATAAACTGAGAGATTGCAAGATTGTCTCTGATTTGTAATACAATTTGTTAAAAAGGATTTTACCCTGTTGTTGAAGGGCACAGACAAGTTTTCCCTTTTCCCTCTTTTTTTTTTTTTTTGGAAGCAAAACATTTCCCAATTTTCAGCAAATAACTGTAATTTATGTTACATGGATACAATTTAATGATTCAATGTTAATTTGGTAATTTGAGCACTGCTTGGGGAATATTGACTCATTAGAATTTTGTTGACATCAAATTCAAGGACAGGGAAGAAACCTGAGACCAGACATCCACCAAGCTTATTATTAACCTAACAATGCACTCTAATTTATGATATCAATTGTTGACTTCAAATTATCAAGATATTGAGAACTTCCATATCACTGTGTTTTAGAATATAATTTGGGATACACTCCAGGCTCAAAACCACAATTTGTGCAATTAGGCAAGTACTGGGTTAATCATCCAAAACTATGCCTAGTCTAGCCAGCATTCTCAGCATGATATCTATATGCAGCACCTCACTCAACAATGGGATTAACTTAATGCCTGGCATGGAAGCTGGACCTAGGCCATGTAACATATTTCAAGCCTAACTTAGGCCTAGACCTACTATAAGTTCAATTTAAGCCTGCAAGTGAAGACTACTCTCGTCTCAACTATCCTGAGCCCTTACTAGTTACTCTATATTAAGTTTTTGTGTTTTTTCCTGTTGAACAATTTAGTTAGGGCCTATAGCCTAACGATGCCTATGGCCAGCAATGTATGTATCTGGTATTGCATCGCAAAATGCAATGGAAAGGCAGTTGCTATACAACTGCAAGTTTAAAGATGTGGGCCCTAATGTAGTTAGATCACGTTCTAGGTGTGCCCTCCTCAAAAAGTGTATATCATACTTCATCGGCATAATGTGTCATTTAGTGATATTATCATTGGTTTTGACTTAAAGTTTTGTTTATTTGATATTTGTAATTCTACGACAAGAAAGGAGGCCTAACGTTACGCCGTTAAGATAGGTTACGTTAGCAATCTGCACTTCGTGCAAAGTTTCAAAACAGTAGCCAATTTCCCAGACTGAAAAGTTTACCTAACGAGGGATGGCACGCGTTCCCCCAGCGCAAAAGAAGTGGCTCGGTTTTCTATCCGCGCAAATTTCAGTATTTTTATTAAAATTCGGGCATATTTGATCACTGGTTAGTAAGGGCGGTCAAAGCACAAAGTTCTTTATTAGGCGAAGTTTACAACCTCCAGATGCTCTTGTGGGAGCTTCAGCTTCAGATCAGGTATCCGATCTATGTATCGGCTGCTTTAGGATATGTTACAAGGAGCATTTATAGCACGCCTACATGTAGACTCACTCCTGTGCGATGTATGTTACTTAATCTTGTAAAATTTTGCAATGACTAATTCATATATCCACTGTGCCATTTACAAAGCTGAGATAACGCAAAAAGCAAAGAGCGTATACAATGTGCGTTTACACTATCCACAACAACGCATAATCCAGCAAGCGCATGCTGGACTGTACCGTTAGTGTTAGTAAACATCAAGTGTAATTCATTTGCATATCTAGACAAGGCCCGCTGTACTAGCATCGCTTTGTGGCCGCATGAGTTTATGAAGTGAGTTTTCTCAAATTGGAACATGGATCATCAAAAAATGACCTCAGCTATTCATTCCTTTTCTTTAATGATACTAAATAGGCTAAGCACAGCTGTTCATCTACATTCTACAAAACACAATACCCAACGTTACAGGATTAAAGTGCAGCAATATTTTAATACCCAGTACACGTATAAAATCCCCATAATTGTATACGCTGAATATTTTTAATATTCATTTCTGGTTTATTTTGATATATCTGTACGGCATAATTACAGCGCCAGGAAAGAATATAATTGATGATTAAATATCAGGCGCGAATATGATATAAATATGAGAGCTTTTGCATAATTTGACAGGAGGATGCCTTGGGCAGATCTTGGGCAGAATAAATTAAATAGAATTGGTAAGTCTATATGCTGATAGGTTAAAAAACGTTCCACGGTGAGGAAAATTGTATTTAACGCAAAGGTCAAACAAATTGCCTTATATTGTAACATCATTTATATTTACTTTATAGCCTACATTGAGCCAGTTCTATCATTTTCCAAACATTCGATAAAACTACTCCCCCTTTGCTTAGAGAAAGTTAACTGGAAATGTAGTGGATAATAAAGGAAACTGGGTTAAGATGTACAAGTTTAACATCTTTTGAGTCTATCGTGCAGAGAGTACTTGTTTTAGTGCATTTGGTCTTCACATTTCGCCTCGATACCTCTATAGGCATTCATGCACATGTTGCTTGAAGGTTTTGGTGCCTTCCACGAAATGTAACGTCCTTGGTTAAACTTCGGCCTTAAAGTCGGCTGTTTTGCTCAATTTCACAGTCGAATCATTCATTCTTGGTCAAATTCCCTCATATTCAAAGAGAATCAAACAGGCTACGAGCTTTCCTTACTGTAGCTGACGTACAATTTTAAATTATAGCCGTTATCCTTGGCCTCAACAGTTAATTTAAATAAGCCAGTTTCAGTTCTGTCTAATTGTATAGGCCATGATGCAAAGTAGGTTATATATATGTACTTCTACTATTAATATTTGGTAAACGGCTCATTAAAGTTGCAATTTGAATTATGTACCTTGTTCAGGGTCACTCTAATCAAATAATAAATCACGTTATATGACATAATTTGGCATTGAAAGCTATGAAATTTGTGCGGCCAAAAACGTTTGGCTGAAGGCTTAATTATACCAGCGAGAGGATGGGTGTCATCCAAAAGAGAAGATTAATAATTAAGTGTCCCACAAATTTAGTGCAATACAAGTTTGCTTATTTATCATTTCTATGGTATTTTTTTTTGGGTGGTCTAAAGAAATACATTTGTTTGAATTTATCTTCTCTTTAAAAGTGGAGCTGTTACCATCAAATTGTGGCAATTTTTAACGCAAAATGCATCTCTTAAGATTGAATTTTATATTTTGAAGAGCCTGTCATACAGACTGTCACAAACCGCTATGCCTGTATATTATGTGCCAATAAGCAGTTTTATAAATACCGACTAATTTCCATAGAGTGTAAGTTTCAGGCTCAGCCAACTAAAATAAATTTAAACTATGATCATCATTTTTCAGGGGATAAAACTGAACTTAACCGAAATAAAATCAAATTGTGCTGATACTCTGATAATTATAATTATTTGAATGATACATTGGATGTATGATTATTGGATAAAATTACAAATTTCCGCACCACGACAATTTAGTTAAAACATATTTTTTTCGTGTTTAATTTCTCGTGCACACAATGATAAAAACAATAACAAACTTCACAGTACTGTCTATATATACTTAATTCAGAAAACATTCATTTATAACCACTGAATTCTTTCAGTTAGTCTTTCGCCGACGAAATCACAATTCTTACATTTCTGTAAGTACAAATTACGGTTCATGATCATTCGATTTGTCTTCAACAGTTGACAACGAACAGAATTATACCAGCCTAAAGTTGAATGACTCAAGTACACTGAACTCATTCCGTTCGTTTAAAACTCAGGCCGAACTGACTGTACTATAACCCCCATAATATATCATACAGGCTAACACAATTAACGCAAAACATGCACTGTGCAGCAAAGCTGAAATGCTCGAGAAAAATCATTTTAAAAAACTCACCGTGTATCCCTTAGAAATAATATCTCAAACAAGAAAAGAGAATAACACATATAATTCCTTCTATTATCCAAATATTTCAGGTATTAAGTTCCGCAAAGACTGGAAAAAAAGTGAAAGTGGAAACTGTTCCTTGTTAACTAACTTTAGTGCACGTACTCCGCTAACGTTACTATGCATCACCATGTGTAACGAGTGTAATCACTTTTTTTACCAGTGTGTAAGTATTGGAGTCGCGATCAAAACATTCCACCAACACTTGTTGTGCAAAAGATGAAACAGGTGAAACGGCCATGCGCGGATTGATCTATTACTTGACAGGGGGGTAGAATTTCTCCGCAGTTAAAAATGAAAGGTTGTAAAAACAAATCGCGTGAGTCAAAGAAAAACAGAGATACGGGGGAAAAAATCATGTGGTAAACTGCAGAGTTCATATCATGGTTTGATTCGGCTCAAAGAAAGAGGAAAATCCATTTATATAAGTGTCAATTTATACACAAGCTTTAGAAAGATCTTGTCGCCAAACTTCGGTATGATTAACGACTGGCGTTTTGGCTAACATCATGTGTAGGTCACTGTTCGTTTTAATAAATGATGATAGGACAACAACAATAGGCAGATGAAAGATAAAGAGAGAGAAAGGTTAAGTGGATACAGCCCAGGCTCGGGTTCAATCAGGGCGCCCGGGAAAAATGGGGTAAAATAATTGTGTATCAGTTGTCTTTCAGAAATGACAAAATCTTAATACGTCCATATACACGTATATCATGAGGATTTGTGAGGACTTCAAAGAGGGACCCGTAACACAATTGTCCAGGGGACCGACATAGCTATCGAGACCCCTGGACACAGTGCTGATACGGGAGATGGCTTCTGGGAATGGAGGAACATTGACGATATTTTGCCTGCATTGACTACTTTATTAACAAAATTAAAATGTCCCACAAAGTCCTGTATCAGCGATTAAATTTAAAATCTTTCACCGTGAGAATTCATTCCTTTTCTCTTTGTTTCCTTAAGTTTGTTATATAAATATATATATATATATATATATATATATATATATATATATATATATATATATATATATATATATATATATATATATATATATATATATATATATATATATATATATGTATATGTATATGTATATATATATATAGAGAGTTGGTTGGTTGGCGTCTATCTTGGCGCAGAGTGCTCTATGTCCAGTGGACAGAGCGGAATATATGTTGATACTAGTTGAGACTAGTGGAACACTAGTAGTTGTAACTCGGAGTTTCACGCGTTATAGCGATCGTCAGACAACTCTGAGTAAAACTCCGAATTACAACTACTAGTGTTCCACTAGTCTCAACTAGTATCAACATATATATATATATATATATATATATATATATATATATAAATATATATATAAATATATATATATATAATATATATATATATATATATATATATATATATATATATATATATATAATATAATATTAGTTGAGTAGATAAAGTGCAGTTTACAAGTTCATTCCTTGAGAAAATATCATTGCAGTAAAGAAATCAAATATGGCGACACGATGTCTTGGCGATTGTGTCCAAAAAGGACGAAGAAATTTATTGTGCGTTAAAAATACGTCCAAGGATAGAAAACGATTTCAAGGTCAACGGTACAGAACGTTATTAGCCCTAAAGCGAGATCCACAGTAAAATATAAGAATTTATTTATTGTTGAATAAATGCATTCCACTCTGCAGTTAAAACATCTTTCGCAGGGTTGCTGCATCAAGTCACACGCGTATATAATAATGTTTTCGATTGTAAATTGATAAAAAAAATGTCTTCATCCTTTCTCATTAGTTCATTTTTCTTTATATTTTTTTAATTATTTTTATATATATATATATATATATATTTTTATCTATTCCATATATTTTCCCGCATCTTCATATAATGGTGTCACGAAACCTTTCACAATAACTTTGTTGTACTAATAATCCCATCGAAATTTTAAGAAACGAAACCATTGTAAAGATAGAGATAAGCTAATGTAGAAATTATAAAAAGTAAGTTTGGAGGAGACAAGCTTTGTTATTATATTAGAGAGGGGGTGGGTGTATGGATAGATACTGAGGGCAGTGTGTTATTTAGCTTGCATGAGAAAGGTCTCCGTGCATTCCTGGATGTTCGGATTGTATACACTGTGGGTCGTAACGTGTTAACTCTACATCCATGACATCCGACCTCACATCTCAAGCTACCAGCTCCCCCTTCCCCTTCCCCTTCAACTTCGTCCCGACACAGAAACAAAACGACCAATATCGGGACCATATATGCTTTCGGCGAGACATTAGGCAAGAGATTAGGCTGGACTAAGTGACCAACATCACCATCGATTAAGCCTTAAAGGAGCATTCTAGACATAGATCATAACAAACCATACAAGGGTGAATATCTTGAAAATCGGGATAGCTGTAAGGCAAGACCCTATAGTAACGGGCTCTATTTTTTAGGGGGGGGGGGAGGTGTGGTGTTTTATTGGTTCTTCTTTTCTTCTTTTTTTCTACTTTTTCTGGGCGTATTCCTTCTTTTTTTCCTTTTTTTTTTTTTTTGCACTACGACATAATTATCAGCACTATAAAATTTGCCTTAAGTCATCCTTTTAAAATTGTTCAAAAAATAAACTAGGTTATTCAGCTCACATTTATTTATATTACAGGTTCAATCACGTGTCCCAAATCACTTCGCTGACATGACCGTCAAGAGAGAGTGGATTTCTTGATCTTGTTATAACATGCTGACATTCATCAGTCTGCAGGCTTAGTGTAAATATATAACGAAATAATATTCAGCAATATTAAAGAATTTTCTAGAGCGAAATAATTGCCATTTCAAATGCACAGACATAACGTCGTCAGGGCATATATGACAACCCTCTATATATAGGCTGGTTTTAAATACTTAAATTAACGGAAAATACAACAAAGATAAGTCTGATGACTTTCAGTGGAGGAGGGGGGGGGGGGGTAAACGGAGTGAGATTGGTGGAAGTCTGTGAGTATAAACTGAAGTAAAGAAATGGCCTATAGTTGATTTCAAGACTCGGATATGATTTTAAGTTAAAATTATCCTCGTAATTTAGTTACGAAACATAGTTTGCCGCATGTCTCTAAATATCGCGTTCACCTTTCGTAAAAATAAAATAAATAAATAAAAACAGAACCTAATGGAACACCTTTTTCCATTTTGATTCAAAGAACGATTATTGCAAAGATCTTACCAATTCTGTAACTCGGTTATTATTATTATTATTTATTTATTCTTTTAAGGTTGGAAAAAGCGACGAGGAGAAGTTTAATTAAATTCTATTTCCCATAGAAAAAACCCGTCGTAGCCCCCAGACATGAGCTATTGATAGAGTTCAGTCGAAACTAAATTTAGAGGACAAAACTGAATAGGTTTAATTCCGGCAAACAATTTTCACCGACATGAATACGTCATCAACTGCAATATTTTCTTAGCCTTGACCTCAAAGATCTCAGCTCAGATTTTCACCATCTGCAGAACAAGAAAAATATATAAATGTGTGATAAGTACCGACGCCCATTCATAAAAGATATATATGATATATGTATGATATAGAATATATATATATATATATATATATATCGTTAGATATGTATAATAACGAAGCTGTGAAGAGCACGCGTGCAACATATAAATGCGTAGAATTATTGCACGTGTTTCTATTTAGTATACACGATATAAAAGTATATATGTATATTAATATCTTTAGGGTAAGAAGTAAAAGGTGTGAGAAATTGTCAATTTCCAATATGTTCAGAGCAGGCTTGAGGGTTTGAGACAGACGTGAAGAACGAGTAAAACATAATCCGAACAGAGTACAAATCCAAACTTCACTTCGTGTGAGTGAAAGAGTATAAATAATTAACCTCGAATTTACCAATACGTACTACTGGTACTCTATAGTACCATACAGGGGGCTGTAGCTTGTTAGCTCTAATAGCAGCTCTCTGATAAAACACACTAGAAAATGTCCCGACTGTGAGTACAAATCCAGTAGGGAGAGTACAAATCCAGTATGGAGAGTACAAATCTAGAAGGGAGAGTACAAATCTAGTATGGAGAGTACAAATCCAGTAGGGAGAGTACAAATCCAATAGGGAGAGAACAAATCCAATAGGGAGAGTACAAATCCAATAGGGAGATTACAAATCCAGTAGGGAGAGTACAAATCCAATAGGGAGAGTACTAATCCAATAGGGAGAGTACAAATCCAGTAGGGAGAGTACAAATCCAATAGGGAGAGTACAGTTCCAATAGGGAGAGTACAAATCTAAAGGAGAGTACACAATCCAATAGGGAGAGTACAAATCCAATAGGGAGAGTACAGTTCCAGTAGGGAGAGTACAAATCCAATAGGGAGAGTACAAATCCAATAGGGAGAGTACAGTTCCAATAGGGAGAGTACAAATCCAATAGGGAGAGTACAGTTCCAATAGGGAGAGTACAAATCCAATAGGGAGAGTACAGTTCCAATAGGGAGAGTACAAATCCAATAGGGAGAGTACAGTTCCAATAGGGAGAGTACAAATCCAGTAGAGGAGTACAAATCCAATAGGGAGAGTACAAATCCAGTGGGGGAGTACAAAATCAATAGGGAGAGTACAAATAACAATGGAGCAAGGTGTCCTAAATTACTGGTTTTGTATCATTGGATTTCCTGAATTGTCTCGAAGTTAAAGTATTTATCTTTTCTTGTTTATTTCGTGTACTACTTTGTCACGGCTTAATCATTGTGAATGTATCATTAATCCCCCCCCCCCCCCCCATCCCCTAACATTTCACGAAAGATTACTTATGAACAAGTTAACATCAAATCTTTTCATTCATTTAAATTCCATGCTTAAAGAAATTTATTTTACCAAACAGAAGCTGTAAGTCTAACAAAGAGCTTTGTTTAGGGATAATCAATGAAAAAAGCAAAGATTTAAAAAAAAATACTAGTAAACTCAAACAGATATACCATGTGTGTTGTCGCTAAGCAGTCGGTCTATTATGTGCGAGGCGGGCTCTTGGTCATGAAATTATACGTTTTATACATTAAAAAAAAAACGGATAATGATCTATATAATCACGACTTTTGAGCAGCAAATTTCACACCATTCACTAATTTCAAGTCCATGAACTTTGAAAGGTACACCGAAACACCTCTTCCCCGTAGTATATGCGATTCAATTTCTAACTGTGTCGACACCACATCCCCGCGCTAAATAATGGAACAGTCCATTGCTTTGTCAATAATAGTGCAACTTGACTTGCCGCGATATGTGGTGGATTAAAAACAGAAGAAGGTAGTTCATGCAACCCCCAATGAGTGTGTATAGGTGAGTCATGGAACTTCAATGAACCGTTCACAGTATACGGCCACCTATCGAGCCGATAATAACTGGATTAACTAAAAATCGAAGACTGCTGACGGAAAAGACACCGATGAATAACTTTTTGAAAACCTTTAAGAATGGATTCAATTATCGCCGTCAGAATCTTAGAGAGGATTGACAAAAGTCAATGCGTTAACCAGAAATAAACTGCCCGGGGGAGGTTGCGCGTTAGCGGGCTTCCCTAACCTGCTAAGTGCAGCATGGCAGAAGTGTCGGGGTATATGCTAAAATGTAATGGAATCACAATTGTGTACAAACAATCATGGAACTAAACCTAACTTTGTGGTTAAAAGTCAGTTGAAATTCGGTGTCATGTTTAAGGCGAACCGGTGTCTTAATAAGCATGACTAATAATATTTAAAAAAATGTAAAATAAAAAAGGAAGTTAAAGAAACTAACGAAAAACAGATCAGGTGGTTTTAGGAAAAGTAAAGTGTGACGTAAAAATCGATGTCTGGTAATCCAAGTTTACTATACCAAGAAGTTTGCACAAGCTAGGAATTTTCTTATCGAAAAAAAATTGTTTTCTTCTGCACCATGTTTACGTGTTTTTGTACTGTTTTTGTATCTTCTAGCTCTGTAGGTATTGTTCAAAATACCTTTTTGTTATTTATGTTTGGTTGCTTTAATATCGTTACCCCCCCCTTCCCCTTCCCCCTTCCCCCTGCTTCAGCTTGTTGAAACTTGCTAAAGGTTTATTCTGCAGGGTGTATTTTGGGGCGAGGGTAATTTTATTCGTTTAATTTATTTATTTATTTCCAGCAAATAACAACATTTTACAGAATTATCATAGACAAAGTGAAATACATACGGTATGCAATATTTACTCGCTACTTCTATCATTATTTATATATACCTTCGTTGTACGAGAAAAGAGAAAACAGCAGTGCAATTGACTTATTAAATTGATTTCCGTTGGTTTTTCTCAAGATTTTTCTAACTCTCTCAATTTCAATTTTACTTTTTCTTTGTCGCTTGTACTGAAATTATGAGCTGTGTGGATATCCTGTGTCTATTTGCCTCTTTGTGACATGTAAGGGAACTGTTGATATTTGCACTGCAGTATATACGATCGATTGAATGCGTGATATTAAAGTACCACTGTTAGGTGGTAATGTATAAGTCTTAAACAATCTTTCCAACTGGACTATATGGATTTATGGTTATATCTCTGCTATATGAAAGTGTACGGTATAGCCTGGTCAAAAATGTGGTACTCAAGTCTGTATTTGACTTCGAATACATTTATCTATAATCGTATACTCATGGCCTTGCATACAACCAAACAACAAGAAGGCCTATGTATGCATGTTTATTTTCAAAAGTGTAATAACCTGTTTTTTTTTTTTTTAATTTAAAGCATCCTTTATTACATTAATGAATTAAAGAAGTAACGAAATAATTTGCATTCAAGAGATTATATACTGGAAGTAACCAACCCTTGACTGCTTTAATATTCGACTCTCTTTGAAGACCGATTGAAGGGGTTTGAGAAATTAGAATTCACAGCAGGGTAGTTTTGACAACAAAAACAAGTTGCGAATAATGCATATATCCTCTACAATGATTCACAATAGACGGTCGCATCCGTAAATAGCCTACACTATAGAATAGACTAGCCTATACAATCGAGGAAAACGCATTAAAATTAGAGAACGTTTCCATCACTGATTTGGTTTCCGACAACTTTTGTAGGCTTCATAATTTGCCACCGCCAGCAATTGTAATCTTTTGATGACGTAAGATGATGTCACCAGCTGATGAAACCGCGTCACGGTTGGTAGCGTATCCGAGCACAATAATAGATCAATGACCCCTTTATTATTTCGCTGAATTGTTAGGGCACCCACCTTTAACTGTATTACACGCCATTAAAAGAATCCTACCAACTGAATTATGCAACAATACCAGTGTAAATCGAACCGCAATAATTTCCAAGAGAACAAACACTCCAATAAGTAAGATAAGTTCATTACAAACTAGCTCATCGGATGATTCTAAATCCACTCCGTTCATCGTTCGCAGTAACGTTGCCTTTAATTAAGCTTGGTATATGCAAACCGTATGTATACATTAAATTTACGTGGGAGGAAATGGGCGCAATATGAAATCCATCAGAGATAAAAATCATACCCAGAAGATTAAACTTAATCAGACAATTTGCATTCTCAAAATGTGCGACCTAGTTAATACAGCTCTTTGAAAATGATTTTCCTCTTTGAAACACGAATCAATCAAATCAAATTATTCTCTCTCTATTCAAAACAAATTATCAGTGCTGAAGTTTTTTAATCGTTCTGAACTGAGTGCAGTCTTCGTATTCCTCCCCCACCCCACCCCCTCCTCCCCACTGCAAGTAGTTTGTCTTCATTTCTCAGTTTTAGCTTATTTTAGACAGTCACCCTTCGGTAACGGTCCCAGAAGACCTACTACACGGCTCGATGTAAATCAACTGAACGCCATGTGACTCTCATTTAGGAAGCTATATCATTTTTCCAAAATTTTTCTAAAACATTATTGTCATGATGACATTTATCAAATGTCACCATCGCCTGTTTGAATCTAAATTATTCGACGTGTAGTTTAATGTGGGCGAAGTTATATAGACATCGTAGTTCATAATCAGTTCAATGTGGCTCGCCGAAGAAGCAGAAAAGCGAAAGAGAGAGGTGGGTGGAGAGAGAGAGAGAATACGCCCACGAATAGTAAAGGCAAAAGTTTCCATTTGCAGCTAAAAGTGTCAGCATTACAATGAATATTTCAATTGCACAATCTAGCAAACACGAAACGTTATCATAACATTTTAAAAAGAGCCTCTAAAATATTTTTTTATAACGTTAAATGTGGTGTTATAAACGGCATAACGTTTTATGAGATACTAATGTTATATTAATGTTTTAACGAAAAAATGTTTTGAAATAATAGCCTGAAAACGTTTTCGTGACATATTTATTACACCACAAATAACGTTATCAAAACAAAAGACGAAACGTTTTTAATAACGATTTAAAAACGTTTTTGTGTTAGCTGGGAGATCTCAGACCATCCCCTCCAACTTCCCACCCTCGGGCAAACCTTTTTGTATTTATGTTTAATTTAATCTTCTTTTCTGTAATTTTCTACAAATATCATTAATGAGTAACTCATAGACCTTATACATTCAATGTTAACATATTAAATGGGCAGACGTGATTTTCTTGGGTAGTCCTATGCCTACATGTCACATTTTTAGTGCATTATGTTTTTTGTATACTTTACAACATTATTCGCATAGAAACCGATATAACAGGGGATTTTTAAGTCATTTTCTAAGAAAAACGAGGTAGATACATTCCCTTGGAGCAACTCGGCCACAGTGAAACAAAAGTCTGACTTTAATTTACATAAATTGAGCTGGCAGGCAGGAAATGTATATATGTATACGCATATTAGTAAGGTACCCAAGTTTAAGACATTGATTACTTGTTGGACCGATTTTTTTCGCGGGCCGGATTGAAAACTTTTGCAGGCCGTGTTTGGCCCTTGGGCCGCTAATTGAGATCCCCTGTCATAAATGGAAGTAACGGATTCAAGTGTTTCGTGGGATGCTTCAAACATTCGAAGTATGCATTTATTTGCATATTTTGTGTCACATGACAGACCACACAAAAGTATGTTGTAAAATGAAATAATACCAATGTTGTTTTACACGCTATAAGATTCAGAAAACCTGACATGACGCTGCAAAATTTTCATGCAATTCGATAAATTTAAAATGTGAACCCAATTATATTGCAACATTTTGGAATAAATTACAGGAGTGTGCATGAGAAACAATATAGGTTTATCTATAGACATAGGCTCATTAACTGTAAATATAAGTCTCATATGATTCCAATCAATTTGAGTCTTTGTTTTATTTATTTCTTCTATTCGAATGTGTCTTGTCTAGCTCTGTTTGGTCATGAAACCAAAACAAAGGGTCAATTACTAGTCCGTCAATTGAGAATCCCAATAAGGAATACCCTTACATAGACTAGGGAGTTGTTATCCCTGCATAGACATAATATAAATTCACAGTAGAACATAGAATGTATAGAACGAAGAAAACAATGAAATAATTGAAGCAGAACTATATAACAGTAAAGTTTGGGAATCTAAACCTAAATCCTGCCTGCAATAGCAGAATTTTTGAATTTGGTATGGGGGCACTTTTAGTAAATATGTACAATTATAACTCAATAAAAAAAAATATATAAGAATTGATGAAAATAAATGGAAATCCTTGAACAGCAGATTGGCAGGAAATTAAGGCCACAGTTGTACGTTGCTATAAAACCACCTGTGAAAATGCAAACTGATAAACAGAAGTGATGGGGTGGGGGGTGGGGGGGGTCGAATTTTTACGTCAATTATTTGAAACAAACACTTGACTATGCAAGTCATAGCAACGCACGGTGTCCTACATTGGTATGCGATGTATGGATGAATTAAGTCAACTCCATTAAATGTAAAGCCTCTTTGAGATTGATTTAAACAAAAATATTCCTTAAATTATAGATTCCATAGAAATCAATTGATACATCATTTTGCTTACCTTAACATCCACCCCTCCTCTACATCCTTGATGTAAAGAAATAATAATAATAAAAATTGAAAAAAAAAAAACACTCACACACACGAATCGATCCAAACTGTGTCACAATATATTTCCATCTGCAGTGATTCCTAAATACATGTACTGAAGCTTCGGTCACTAATGACCCTAATGGCGTTCATTGATCGTTAAACTATGCCGAACCTAATGACCGTATATGCCTAATATGTGTTTATGAGAGTTTAACAGACGATCAATCCATTATACGGAGAGACATTAATTAATAGCACAATGATGCATGGTGAAGCAAAAGGAAACATTAAATGCGAGTTCCAAAATGCTATGAAGATTGCAGATGACGTGCTCACTTTATCACTAACCATGCATACTTGAAGCGTTTTATATATGAGTACCGACGGCGTGAGAATGGGTACAATTAGGATTCCCTTAATTTGTACTAATGTGGAGTACAAGACTGTTTATAAGTCTCTGCATGAGTACTTAATTCATTACCAAATCCATAAGGGAAAAGTATATCTGAACCGCAACGCGATTTTAAATATCGAAAGAAAGCATTAATTTCACAATATGGCAGACTATATATATAATTACATTCACTGTATGAGCGACAAAAATCTACCGACATTTTCAGTCGTCTATTATTTTGTATGATTCTCGATAGGTTTGGTAAACATAACCATAAATGCTCCTGACAGTACAAAGTATATGCGTAATAGTCAAGATTAGGTGGCTGAAAAATATAGCATTATATTACAAAAAAACGTTTCGCATCCAATATCCCTCCAAAGGTTGAATGAAATTACAACTTTACCCCACACGCGGGAAGTTTCTGAAATGTTAGAATATAAAGCTTAGCCTAGTATACATTAAATTTTGTCAAACACACGATTTTCTTCATTGGATTACAGCAAGGAATTGTAGGCTAACAACTCACTGATTAAAGGGTGAATAACTTATTAATTAGACAGAAGATAAATTGTTTTAACCAGGTGTGTTAGATTTAGGTGTATCCAATTAATTAATAAAGGAAGGCAGGTGAAAGATATCAACTCCCGGAGGCACTGTCCTTAATAAAGAGATTACAGACTCAGGCTGTGGGGGCAAGGAAAGATGTACCGGTATATATATATTGCGCATGTGTATGAGTGCGTGTGTTTGTGTATGTGTGATAGAGGTGGTGTGCTTGAACTGCCTGGGAATAGGGTTCCAGTGCCATTTCAAGTTTCGCCGAGACCTTGCTCGGCTGCATCTGTGGCAGATCCTTCTAGGTATAAATGTTAATGAGACACACTTATTACTATATATATCTTACAGAGTTCTTTGTGAAGAATGACTCCTCCAAGCAGATAAGAGAATATTGAAGCTTTACATACGTTAAGGAGATATCTTAGTTTGCAAGTCGTCTTTCAGAGCTGTCACTCTTGGAATTTGTGACGTCACATTTCACCAAGATCTGAAACGTTTTACTTTCTCTTTTGGTTTATATTTTATTTATTTATTTTTTATTTTCAGGGTATTTCAAATATTAACATTGTTGACACTGAAACCAATGTCATCATTAGGTCACTTTAATAGCTCCAATAATTTAAATTTATCATTTGCGAAAGGGGGGCAACGTTGTGCATGGCTCGATGATAATGTCATATTTAGACTTGATCAAGTCTTCAGCCTTGTGTGTGAATGAACATTAAATCTGTGATATCTCTCAAATGGAATAAGATTCATCACATTTAGTTGTTCGGAGAAGTTGTTTTCATCACATTTAGGCTATCTCTATATCACATGCATGGACCAATTGTGATGGTAGGATCAAGTTTGTGGCTCCTTTAAAATAAAATTGATAATTTTAGGTATGATTAACAGGCACGGCGTCAAACCCACCCCAACGAAGAAATGGTTAAATAAATAGCATTGCTACCACCTTAATTAAGAGTACTGCTGGAGCTCGGTAGGTAGAACACGTGACGTATACAGTTACGCGAAGGTTCGCAGTCGTCGCATGGGTCGAATCCCGGTCAGTTAGTCAATTTCCAAATCTGGGTTTTTATAAATGAAGCTTTCCATCCTGTTGTTCAATTGCTTATATACTTATTTATATAAATACATATATATACAATATTCATAATAAACAGTCGTTTCGCCAATTAGCAACAAGATTTAATTTTCACTCATTTGTGAAACTGATTCGAACAAGTTTGGTTCCTTACATGCATTGAGATAAACAGAGGATTCGAATCGAGTCAGACACATGATAGACAAGAATCATCATTGTATTGAAGCCAGCTTCTTTTCTTTAGCTCTTTTGGGAGAGTTGTTGGAGACATGGCTCTGAGGGATGGTGGGTCAGGGGTTTCTGTCACCTTTAAAGTTAAGTGACTGATTCAAAGTCGGTCTTCTTATTATAGTGTACGGGACTGATGAGAACATCAATCCAATCAACTATTGGCATGTTTTGCGAAGTATGTGCACTTAGTCTATTAGCCTATAGGCTAAAGTCTCACTTGCTATGTGACTTAGTATGGAAGTTAGTACACATTATGGTTCATTGATGAAATGGTGTTTCTGAATGAAACTATGTGGGTGGTCTATTAACTTGCTGCTCTCATTTGCATATAGACTAATTACTTGAGAGTATATTCTGACCTCTTTCCGAGACCTAGACTAGATTAAAGGAATGTTCCGTTGGTTGAAGTTGGTCGCGTTATAAAATTGTTTGAAATTTTCCCGCATTTTTAGATCAAAACTACATTCTCATAGCATTTTTCTTTTCTGTCGAAGATATGAATTTTGTTCAAATTTGGTGGTGATTGGTAAATGCATCTGGCAACAGTAAGTTATGATGTTATCACGGCAGTTCAACTGAAAATGGTTTTGATTTCCTTTAAATGATATTTAAACTCACTTATTCACAGAGGAAAATAATATTTCTGCCCCCCCAAAAAGGTTGAAGTTTGATGAAATTCCAAAATATAAAGAGCCTCCGTAGCATAAGAAGTCATTCCATTCCAATTGTATCAAGTCCCAAGGAGAAAACAACAAGAAGATTATATGATACGAAAGTATAAAGCTTTTGAAAACAAACAATTGCAGTTATGACATCACAGAATACTTACTATGATCCACTCAAGAGAAGAATGGTGGTTTTATCCAGGTGCATCATGAAAATGAACAACATCTGGGGATGGGGTTTTTCAACTAACAGTGTGGTATATTTTTCTCTTTTCCATACAAATAAGTGTGGAATATGTGTTTCTTTTCCATAAACAAAAGTGTGGAATATTTGTTTGTTTTCCATACACAAAAGTGTGGAATATTTGTTTCTTTTCCATATATATAAGTGTGGAATGTGTGTTTATTTTCCATACATATAAGTGTGGAATATTTGTTTCTTTTCCATACATATAAGTGTGGAATATGTGTTTATTTTCCATACATATAAGTGTGGAATATTTGTTTCTTTTCCATACATATAAGTGTGGAATATGTGTTTATTTTCCATACATATAAGTGTGGAATATGTGTTTCTTTTCCATAAACAAAAGTGTGGAATATTTGTTTCTTTTCCATACATATAAGTGTGGAATATTTGTCTCTTTTTCCATACATATAAGTGTGGAATATGTGATTATTTTCCATACACAAAAGTGTGGAATATTTGTTTCTTTTCCATACATATAAGTGTGGAATATGTATTTCTTTTCCATAAACAAAAGTGTGGAATATTTGTTTGTTTTCCATACACAAAAGTGTGGAATATTTGTTTCTTTTCCATATATATAAGTGTGGAATGTGTGTTTATTTTCCATACATATAAGTGTGGAATATTTGTTTCTTTTCCATACATATAAGTGTGGAATGTGTGTTTATTTTCCATACATATAAATGTGGAATATTTGTTTCTTTTCCATAAACAAAAGTGTGGAATATTTGTTTGTTTTCCATACACAAAAGTGTGGAATATTTGTTTCTTTTCCATACATATAAGTGTGGAATATGTGTTTATTTTCCATACATATAAGTGTGGAATATGTGTTTCTTTTCCATAAACAAAAGTGTGGAATATTTGTTTCTTTTCCATACATTTAAGTTTGGAATATGTGTTCTATTCCATACATATAAGTGTGGAATATTTGTTTCTTTTCCATACATATAAGTGTGGAATATGTGATTATTTTCCATAAACAAAAGTGTGGAATATTTGTTTCTTTTCCATACATATAAGTTTGGAATATGTGTTCTATTCCATACATATATAAGTGTGGAATATGTGTTATTTTCCATACATATAAGTGTGGAATATTCGTTTCTTTTCCAAACATATAAGTGTGGAGTATGTGCTTCTTTCCCATACATATAAGTGTGGAATATTTGTTTCTTCTCCATACATATAAGTGTGGAATATGTGTTTCTTTTCCATACATACAAGTGTTGAATATGTGTTTCTTTATATAAGTGTCACATTGTCTGCTATACCGGAATACCCATTTAACACTTAGCTTTGGTCTGTGCTATTTAAGTAGGACAAGTATACTACATATATATATATATGTACAGAATACCCTACATTGAGTACCACTGGTTGCTTATACCTTTAGGATATTAGATTAATGAGAAATGTAATCACATTGCCATACAAAGCCATCTGACAGCCGCGGGGAACTAGAGGTCCTAATGCGGGTGAAGAAAATAGAAAGGGTGACGTCGTGAATGAAAAACAGGAACGAACGAATAATTGAGCGAACGAACGAACGAACGAATGAATGAACGAATGAAGGGATGAATAACAAACGAATGAACGAATAATTGAGCGAACGAACGAACGAACAAACGAACAAACGAAGGAACGAAGGAACGAAGGAACGAAGGAACGAAGGAACGAAGGAACGAAGGAACGAAGGAACGAAGGAACGAAGGAACGAAGGAACGAAGGAACGAAGGAACGAAGGAACGAACGAACGAACGAACGAACGAACGAACGAACGAACGAACGAACGAACGAACGAACGAACGAACGAACGAACGAACGAACGAACGAACGAACGAACGAACGAACGAACGAACGAACGAACGAACGAACGAACAAACGAACGAACGAATGAATGAATGAATAAACGATTAAATGTATGAATAAATGAATGAATAAATAAATGAATACATAAATAAATGAACCAATGAATGTATGAATAAATGAATGAATAAATAAATGAATACAAACATAAATGAATGAACGAATGAATGAATAAATGAATACATATATGAAGGAACGAATGAATGAATGAATGCCTAAAATATATTCTGATTTTATACTTTGAACAGTATATCAAAACAGATATCCTATATCGATGGATAATTATGAATTTCATTGGAACTTTGTTTATTACTTAAAGCCCAGTCACATCTCACCGGATTGCAATAACGGAGAGGGAACGAAGACAAAAAATGGCACTCCGTTGATGTACGTTAGTATCCGTTTAGTATGCGGTTCTCCCCCGTCCATCTACGTTTCATTACCGGAAGGGTCCGGTTTGTCCGGTGTCGATTTTGAACATGCATAAAACTTGGAACGGACATCCACCGAAAAATGTCTCCGTTATTTATTCGTTACTAATCCGTTACGCTTCCGTTTTATCAGTTTCTCAAGCGTTTTGTTCGTTCTGTATGCGTTTGGCATACTGTATTTCTCCGTTCGTCTCTGGTTATTGCTATTGCTCACCGGATCATTAACGGACAAAGAACGGATGAAACGTAGAAGTGCAGTACATATACCGTATATTCGACGGACGCTAACGTAGAAATAACGGAAGTGCAAAGGAACAGAACTGACAATGAACAGATAGGTAACGGACGTTAAACGGAAGAAACGGAAGAACTCAGGCCAGGAAAGTATAACAGACGGACATAGAACGGAGATGCAGCGTCACCTCCACCTTGTCCACTCCAAGCGTCCCACGCCTCATTCTGCTCCTATAACCTCTACCGTCAACACATACATCATGGACCCTTCAGAAAGATTCAAGCTTTAGACCACCGTGTCAGCTTTACAAGCACAGATGCTTATCATTGAAGCCAACATCAAGACCAATGAACAAGTCAAGAAGAGAAGGAAAAGACGTGCTCGGCTGAAATGCTGGTCTAGAGCCTTGCTAGGTTCACAGAGAAGACGGGGGTGTGGTCTTTATGACCAACTAGTGCAGGAGCTGCGAATGGAAGACCAAAATCTTTCATCAACTTCATGAGGATACCCCCTGATTTCAAGGCACTCCGGAGGCCCAGGTTTTAGGCCGTTTCTTCTCCGTTGCTAGTCCGGTATGTCCGTTACTTTTCCGGTACTCCTACGTTTTGTATGTTCTTTATCCGTTAATTTTCCGTTGTAAATTCGTTACTATCCGTTGGTGTTCGTTAGTTCGTTCGTTGTTGCTCCGTTGTTCATCCGTTGTTCGTCCGTTGCTGTCCGTCCCTTGTACGTTTGTAATCCGTTTTCGCCGTTGAACGTCCGGTACGTTGCAACCCCCAGATGCATGCGCGACAACTTTTGCCAACGGAAATAACCGGATGACTGTTTTTCGCGCGTACTCTTGTCCGTTCGTGCAATCCGGTGAGATGTGACTGGGCCTTTATCGTTTGATACAGTAATATGTTTCGTAAAGCATCAACGTATCAGTACATGCAAATGTGACTATAGAGTTGAAAATGACATGTCAAAATCCTAAACCTCCCAAATCCGCTCCTGTCCTACCCTCCCCAATCTTACCCTTCCCAAAAATATATTTGTAGAGGTCCTTGCATTGCAGATGATATTCATATTTAGCATACATCTCCTTACATGCACCACCTCAACAGACATACTACCAAAAATAAGTTTCCATCGTGTAGGTTTAAAAATCTTTCCTTACTGCAAAAGATGTACGAGTACATATTGGGGCTGCATCCTTCAATAATTTTAACGCGGGCGTGGCACCGCCACATGTATCAACTTGAACAATGCTGATGAAAACGTGCATGTATTTACAGAGGGAGCGAGAATACCCAAAAGAACAGCGGCAAGTTCCCAGCATAGCCAATACGTACACAGGTATATAGAAATATTCACATAAAGAGACTTGACAGAGGTCTACAATGACAGAGAGCAGCTATAAGTACTGGTATAGGTACCCCCCCCAACACCCCGACACCTGGGGAACCCCCTCAAACTTTTAACGTGGCCGTCTTGCCGCCACATGTATACATATAAATTTGAACACAACTGAATGTTGTCGGACTCCTGACCTCGCCTCTCCTCTCCCTAAGCCCAGTGGCGGAGCTAGGGGTATTGGTCAGAGGGGGCGAGAATGGTCTGTAGGGGCGCTTTCGACACTATCTAAGCGGAGCGCCACCACAGGTTGGCGCGGAGCGTACAGCATTTTTTGAGTAAAGATACTCCCTAGATCGCCGGAAATGACCCTTTCCGGGCCTTGCTAATTTGCATAAACGAAGAATAAATAGCCGTTAGAGCATTTTGTCAGAAAATTACACCAAAAAATGTGACAAATGTCAATAGGTAGATGAGAGCGCAGTAAAACTGTCAATAATCGCGAATAAGTTAAAAGTGGTAAAAAGCTGAAAAGGGCGCCAGCAGTCGATTTGAGTCCGTCAGGGGGGGGGGGGGCATCCGCCCCTGACTGTATGGACGCTCCGCCACTGCCTAAGCCACCCCCACCCCTCCAATTATCTCAATCTTGTGTAGAGGTCCATATGGAGTAGGATTTTATACTCTCAGCCCTGACAGCCGTGCAGAAAGAAAGATGAACAGACAATAAAGACATTTAGAAATGAACAACGTACAGTTATCTTTTATTTCAATCGGTGTTATATATACATATACGTAGATAGGCCTACAACACATAACGATGGAGTAGTTTCTATGGTTATCTGTCTCGAAGTTGTGTCACACATTACCCATTAGTGGAATGAATACGTTGCTTCTGTGGTATTCAATCTACACATACAACTCTTTCTGCCGAAAAAAAGGATTTTTTTTGTAAGAAAGACAAAGAAACACCAGAAAGGAGAGAGAGAGAAAGAGAGCAACAACGATAAACACAAAAGCAAGAAATGTAATCAACTTATAAATGTTCATTGCCTGAGATTCAAAGATAAAGAAAACAGGTCACATATTGTAACTGCGTCATTAATATGCAAAGTAATGCGTGCGTGTTTGAGTTGATAATTCTAAAAGAGCGATGAGTTATAAACCGTGCGTCTTAAATGGCAAAGGAAAAAAAACCCACCAGAACAGGTTTAAACTGCATCATCCTTTCAGTAAAAGTGAAGAGAGTTTGTTAATAAAGGAGACGTAACTTCATCATCACCATAGCCACCACCATCATCATCATCTTTACATCACGTAATTTTCAAAATAAGAGATCGCTTCTTCAGTGTTATGTAGTTGACGTTTTCTTTCAATGGATGTTCCACTACATAATACAGGAGCGGGTATACAGAACGGAGACCAGGACCAGCTCCGGGCACCCTTCTGAAACCTTCGTTCAGTGTTGTTGCAGTATTTCTATAATAATTAGATATCTACCAATATATGACTCCCTTCCCATTCTTTTCCGCTTTCTAGAAATATTTGATCCGCCAATGAACTGTCTGGACTTCCAAGACTACCGTTATACTATAAACACGTTATCGTCGTGATCACATGGTCACATGATAACATGGTCACAGTCACGGGTTTTAAGATCTCCGATTACTTGTTTTTCATACCTGTTGGATGTATAGGAACAGTTGCTGTAAAATGTCCTGGACAAACACCCGAAAATGAAGACCTTTGCAAAGAATGAGAGGGAAATGATTATACTAATTTCAAATACATATGTGCCCCACATGACACTATTATTGATTGTTCAGCCCGGCCCCGATGAGCCTCGCTGATCAGCTGGTACAGCCTATGGTTTGTCTTGGTTAATCATGCGGATGTAACAACCTATAACTGTATAGGATATTATCATAATCAAGCCTCAATTCAGTAAGAACAACATGAAACAAATCAACACAAAAACAAGAAATCCAAATAAAAAGTATATAAAAGAAGACGTTTGGTACTTGCATACCGATGTATCTTTAAGTTATCGTGTCCGAATGAGCTGGTGAAATTACAATCAAGGTGTTTTTTTTTACTTCCTACCCGAACAAACATCTTTTTACCCGTACCTGTGATACTAATGATACTTTGTTATCGTACCTGTAGCCGATAGGCATTTTCATTGTACTGGTACTCCTGTAAGCACTCCGTCGTATTGGTTGCAAATCACCGAAAATGCATATGAGCTATACCTGCATTAAAGATATATATTTGCATTAGACTTTGAACTAATCTTGTGTCATTCTTACCAATCCCCCCCCCCCGGCCTCCCCTCTCAACGCATTAATACAAATGTAACAACCGATACAACAAACAAGCACAAAGGGAGAGAGACCCTCCCCAACCCTCCCCCACCCCCAATACACAACGATGACGTGAGAAAACTATGCCCCCAGCAAACCCTGTATACCCACCGACACTAGGATCTTCACTCACCATGACTAGCCAATACGTCATTCTACGACACATGCTTTAGCGACTTCCTTGATTCCCGCTCACCAACTCAGACGTCTTGTAAACAAGCACAAATGGAGAGGGACCTCCCCCCCCCACACACACAATGATGACGTGAGAAAACCCTACCCCCCAGCAAACCCTGTATACCCACCCACACTAGGATCTACACTCACCATGACTAGCCAATACGTCATTCTACAGCACGTGCTTTAGAGACTTCTTGATTCCCTTTCACCAACTCAGACGTCTTGTTGGGTCTACAAAACAAATTATTTGGGATCTGTCTAATCTGATGACGACTTTATCAAAGCTTCACTCACTTTTGATGATTTTCTGTCAACGGATGACTTTTTGGAGGATGTATTGACAGATCAACCTTGTACGGTATAGAAAATCAGTCATTTGTGTTATGTATACGTGGAAGGCTGAAAAGCTTAGAAGTGAAGAGGCGGCGTCACGAAAGAGATTCTTAGTTGGTATCCATGGAAACGGTTACAATATATTCAGGCAGATGGCCAGCCAGTGTGTTTAAAACTTAGCCCATCTTCTCATGCAACGACACTGTCTGTCATCTTCAGAACAAGTTGGATTTTCTGGGTAGAAACTGTCACAATTTCAAATATGTAAGACTGCAGATGGGGGAAATAAATGGATCTCGTGAGCCACACGGTACTACGATGTTTAATCAGCGGCCACAACACGAAAGAATGTATACCTAAAAACTCCTGTGAAATTGGAATCTTACATTACATGGTCAAATAACCGATAAGAATTAAGAGAGTTCTCCATGAATTCACATTGTCCATCTTTTATCTTGAAATATGCCATATCACAAATCGGCTTTAATCCTCTATACATACTCGCCATCCAACACCCAACCCCTCCCCTTCCCCTCTTGGCGCGCGCACGCCACTGGCACGTGTCTTGAAACCAGTAAAATTTCTATAGACATCTTAAGTATACAAAGCAAAAGGGATAGTCACTGACGTGGGCAAAAGGGTTGGGGTAAGGGGAGGGGGGACGGCCCCACCTTTCATCGTCAGAGGGAGGAAAATGGTTCACTCGGGGGATTTTTAAATCAGTGCTTCTGGTATACACTTCCGCGCTTTCAGCTTCAGACAAATCTGATAGAATCTTATATATAGTCTTACTATGCCTCACACTCAATGCACCATTTATTGTTTTGTTCTCTTTGGACCATCAGACACCCTGACATGGGAGATGGCATCAACGACTCCAGGTGTCGCACTCACTCCTTAGAAATGTTGATATTATTCCCACACCACGCCACCTACCACCCCACTCAGCTACCCACCCCCACCCCATCCTTTGAAATCCTGCACACGCCATTGAGTATAGTTCTACGTTGCACCTTTGAAATTAATCATTAAGCCCCGATACAGCTTTAAATTGATTTGATAATAGTCTCAACGTTTTTACGAAATATTCTGAGTGACGATTAGCGATAAAGACCCCACCCCTAATGCATCTAGTTTCCTTAATGGCCCGTCTGACTTTCGATTAGGCTTTCGATATAGGCTATATAGTATATATATATTCTGAACGTTCCACTCGGAAGAATATCCATTTTATTCTAAAGAATAATCAAGTATCGGCCTTTTTCCCCATAAAGGTTCAGAGAGTTCCTCTTCATCGTTTTACTTCTTTTTTTTTGACAAATTCTACAATTTTGACGTGTTGATAATTTTCTCGTTATCCATGGCGCCACCGACTATCACTCGTAATGTTCCCTTCTGAATATTTGAAACAACCCTGTAGTACATAACATATAAGCATTACGTTAGGTTCAACTATACGATAGATAGTGTGGCTATACTAATAAAGTTATTCTAACAAGGCAACATTGCTTTTATATTATACGTTGTATAATATATACTGTAGTGCATGTATTGTCAAGATGTGCCAAGTGAAATATTCCTCACGGTGAGGAATGTCTATTTCGGCTAAGTAATGGCACGTCTGTATAGACATTGAGCTAAAGTAGATGAAGGAAAAAAGGCGGTAAAATAAACGAACCTCGCCTCGTGACTACTGCTTCAGACATGAATATTATTAACTTTAAAGGAATGCAATAAAGTGACCGAATACCGTGGCTTAAATAACGTCATAGTGTAAATAGGTGTTTCCTGTATAACCATATGGTAGATATAATATGGAAGTCTTCTTCAAACCGTAGGGTACAACATGACGTGCAATGAGACGTTGCTACAACGTCGTCTGACGTCGTCGTATGTGCGCACAGTTTGTTAAACGGTAACATGCCGCGTCTGATGATCTGCCATAGCTGTGTACGGAAACACAACACAATGAAATAATTTGGCTATGTTGATAAACGTTACTTAAGCCTTGGGGGGGGGGGGGGGAACGTTATCATTGTGATGTTCAACGCCCTAAATGCACAACTCCTAATTCGACGATTCTGTTACTGTCTTTCTTACAGCAGTGTGTAGTGAGTGATGGTCGCATTCCATCGTGGCTTTACGTTGAGCCACAGTGGCCTACATGACTGCAGTAACTGACTGCATGTCACTGCAGTATAACTGTATAAACTAAGTAGCCGAGCCAGGATCCCGCCAAAACTAACATACAATAAAGAAACAAATAAACAATAGGTTACATGCACGAAGTTCAAGTAGAATGTATGTACGGTCATTTTGAGGCGCAATATATGTCAAACCGTTATGTGAACACCAATGTGGAATTCGATATGACACAAAGGTATTTCGAGAGGTCTCGTTATACCGGTCATCGGTATCTTTACGGTTCCAAATATATTAACATGTTAAAATAGCTGAAATTTGCCAAAATTTTTGTCTTGGAAACTGAACCTCACACATTATTCACAGACACACTGAGTCTATTAACAAACAAATCTAGGGAGAAAGGAATGCTATAGTATCGCACGTGGCAGTAAAAACAGTTATGATATTTCAGCATCGGTGACCATTATTGGATTGTCTGGCATATTTGGGGTCAATACTGTTGACCTTAAATTTCTGAAAATATTTGTTGTCAATCGATTTGTGATCACGTTCATAAAAACGACAATCCTCTCTCTTTATAGGTCTTGTTCGTAACATATAAAAAAACAAAACACATAGAAGCAGACGTCATTTTATGTGTAGGCCTCTAAGTTAATGGCAATGGAAAAGAAAAGGATAGGCTATAGTATGTCCACACTAAGATTTTCCAATTTTTGATGGAATAACACATTATTTCCTGATCATAATATCTTCTATGTATAATCTGACACATACAAGCAAACTAAACACAAACAGCTTTAACAGAATAAAAAAAGAGGGGGTGAGGGGGGGGGGGGGGTAAAGGAAATTAAGAAAAGACAAGAGAAGTGAGTTTACTAGCCTTAGCAACCATCTTGTGAATTATTTACAGGAAGACTGATTGCATTCGTGCGCAGCAGAATATATGGATTGTTACTTGGCGCGGGAAAGTACCGTATATAGGCCTATATCAGTAAAAAATTCATGCAATGGGCTTGGGTATATAAAAAAGTATCAATGCTTTGATCCAATGTTAATGTTAGCTTAATATAGGCGTGCATCTTTAATGCTATATTCACCATGAAGACATTTAATGGCTATTTTACCATTCTCATTATCTGTAATAAAACACCCAGTGTGAGGCGCTCACAGTATAGTTACACAGAATAAAACTCTGGATCTTGAGATCGTGCTTCGAATCACCATATGCCATTGTCGCCGATATGTCTCTGATCTGGCATGCAGATCTCTGTGGCGGAAAATTTGCCTCTTAAAAGTCGAGAGGGTTGTTAATTTAATTTTTTTTTCTCTTCTCCATTATAGTGTAGATGAAACTTATAAGCTTGACGCTATCCAGCAAACTTAGCCTTATCCAGCGAGAATTTAACGGAAAATTTTCTCTTGTTTTCAGTTATTAATGCAATAAGTACGTAATTAATTTGCTGCTGGATTGATTGGTTGTGTTTATTTAATCTGCACAATTTTGCATTCGACTTGCCTAATAATCTGATGACACGACATCTACTTGATGTGTGTTAAACATTTCGCACCGTTACAAATGTATTTCAATACATACGGGTTAGAACTTCATTATTATGCATAGGACAATGCCTTGACACCTTTAAAACGAACATTTTTTGGAATATGCTAATTTGGTAATTTATATTACTACTTTCACACTCATTCTTTATACTCTCGTATTGGCCTTCTTTAAATTTGCTAATAATATGGCTATTAAAACGCGACCCCAGACGTTAGGAAAGGTAATGTTTTTTACATTATAATCCGTTTCTTTATTCGCAAAAACTCCCCCCCCCCCCCATGTAATATTTCACAGAAAGGCAGCAGGAATCAATACAATAGTTAAATTTACATTTTTGTTTTGGTGATAGAAACATTTCGGGATTATATGGATTAATTAGTTCAGTATGGGTATAAAGAGGGCCTTGTATATCGTCTATCGTCTATCGTCTATCGTTCTGTTGCAAAAGCAATGAGCCATTTTAATCGTTAAATCATACATGCCTTAGTATGCTGCGATCCGGTACAACGAATCTCTCGAGAGAGCAAATTTTAATACAAGACAACGGTGGCTGATAACATTCACCGTGTAATCAATCAGAAAACAACCGGAACTAAGAAACGGGGCAAGGGGGGGGGGGGCAGGGGAAAGTCCCACAGTTTTGTGGCAAACCTCTTAGGTGCCCCTTTAATATTTAATTTCCCGTTTTATACCGGTAAACATTTTGCTATTGAAAAGTGCTTTCTATATATATCATAGAAAAGGTGACATTGGCTTGAGAAACATGCAAATAGGCCTATTGTTTTGTTTGGTACGGATTATAGCATTGCTTCCATGACCCATTTTGAATTGAATGAATTTGAATTTATTGTCCACAATCTGAAATTCGGCTTACACAGGTCGTAAACGAAAAAAGAAAAGAAAAAAAAGAAAAGCAATAGTATAAGTATCGATAGGCTGCAATACACATACAGTAATACAACAAATATACAGCAAGTCCTACAAATAAGAAACTTATCTTCTCACAAGTGAATTAAATATATGGATAGAGTTAGGCACAAATGAGTATGGTATCTGTAGCGGCCCCTAAGTGTACGTGGTGGGCATAAACGCACACTGACGAGAGATACGATAACTTTGTGGTTTATCCCGTCCAACCAAAGTCACATGTCCGAATACCCCTCAAAGTTTGTGCCCCCCCCCACCCCCCAGAATGAGCCCTCTTCCTCCGTCCATGCATAACAAATATCGTTGTCTATAGATTATTGGTTGGCAGTACTGAATATATATATATATATATATATATATATATATATATATATATATATATATATATATATATATATATATATATATATATATATATCTATATCTATATCTATATATATATATATATATATATATATATATATATAAATATATATATATATATATATATATATATATAAATATATATATATATATATTTATATATATATATATATATATATATATATTTATATATATATATATATATATATATATATATATATATATATATATGTATTAAACAATAGGCTACTTCGTTGTGTATTTTAGTTGCAATTTATGGATTTTTTTTATAACTATTTAGGATATATAGCCTCATAACAATCTCATAACAACCGGACATTAATTGGAGAAGTGTTCATGTTTTACATGAGATTAATACTAACATCGATTTGTTTTAAAGTTTTATCTGCGAACGGAATCTTGAGAAGCAAATTGCTGGAATCAATTGTTTGGTTCTCCTACATTTAACCTTGAATTGATTAAGCAAACTATTCAGGAGGATAAAGGCATATCATGTTTCATAAATTATAATCTTACTCTCAGATATGTTTTGATTTTGGTTTTGTTGCTTTCTATGTTTTATTTTGGGTAAAATTTCCCTTGATACGCTTGACAATATGGCAAACGCAAGTAGGTTGCAACACGAAACGCAAAAGGATTGGTTGACACGTGCACCAGGACGTTATGCAAGTCGCTCATTAAAATTGTTACAGTTGTATTTATTTTATCCAACTTCTTCGTTCCTTCACAGCCCCCTAAAAGAAGCAGGTCTGTATTCATGAACTTAATCGCCAAAAGCTATACAAATACGCACCATGCGGAGGCCGAATGGCTCACGTGACGTCTTGCAATCAGATAAAAAATAACGTATAGCGTTGACTGTCGATCAAATAATATGATAAAACATATTGTCCCAAAATCGATATTTCAAGACAGATTGGTTGGTTCGGGGCGCAATACGTCGTGTATCGACATCTTGTATACAATCCTTGTGGGCAATTTTGTTGTCAAAAAGGATGAAAGTTGAAAAAACAACAGACAACGGAGAAAGTGTTTATTTATAATGTTACGTTATAACTACATATGTCTATAATCATAAAATACCCTATGAATACTGTCCAAGCAACTGTATCTTCTTACTTTCCAAACGGAAATGTCTCCCGTAAGATTCTTGTAGCGCTATTGTTGCTAAGCAACCATGTTACTACCCTTGCGTCAAAGTGTCATGGAATGCGCTAAATTGAGCGTTGGACTTACATTTTGAGGGATTCTTTATTATGTTATGTAGAAATAATGCAACTGAAAGCCCCAAAATTGTTTTTCCCAATTTGACAAGACAATGTCGTCAACCAAATTATATTTTTTTAGGCATGTATAAAATAATGTACGGCTGCAGTAACATGTATACCATTCTGTAAGAGATCTCGAAGCTTGTGGAAACATGTTACTTGAACAATTTCAAAGTCATTCCTTTCTGCGTTTTCCCTGGCTTTTCTTTTAATTATCCGAAATATACCATACGGTGCTCGATGTTTCCATGGTTACAATTATCACGATACTCTTATGAGTACTTTATCCCTTTCACTTTGCATCTCGAGTAAAACTGTCTTCATTGAACTGTTCATGATATGAGCTCGCAGTTGCTATTGACTCGGGTAAGGGACTTTTCGAGCGGACAGAGGACAATAGATCCTGCTACTATAGGGTTGGGGTGATGGGAAGGGGGGCGGGGGAGTCTTTTGTACTCCGTGTGGAGCTGGAATTGAGGGAGGGGAGGGATCCGTCGAAAATGTAGGCGTCCTGGGAAGTTGAACATAATTGCTCCTTTTTTACATATTTTGCTCTAGATAAAAAAAAAAAACCCATGTGAAATGTGGGCGGGGGAGTGAAGGGGGATGGAAGTGTGAGTAGGATAATTGTGGGGGGGGGGGGTGGCAGGGGTGAAGAAGAAGCGGTGGGGAGTAGGGAAAACTGTCCTCTACTTATAACTCCAGTCACTCACTCATACCGATGTACTTAACTTAACACGTTTCATATGTAGAGGGGTTGTAAGTCCAACGTGCTCTATACACCACTGTATGCATGAAACAGGGTATAAAGTCAGTATTCCCTTTGGTATGAATCCGAATACATAGGCTCGTAACACGTGTTCGTACGGATAAGTCAATTCAAACTGGTACCCTATACAAGATACCTGGAACACAAGTACCGGAGTACATGGCATCTCGCGACTACCAGTACGAGTACGGTGCTAAATATGTACGAAAGTTAACTGTCTGTATAGAACGTTGCTGCTTGCAGAAGGCTCTCACCCGGTTTCAAGGTCACCAGTTTTGACCCTAAATATGCTAGATAGTCATGACTTGGCCACTCAATGCTCAAACTCCAACAAACAGTTTACTAATATATATTACCCTCACGCAATGCTTTCAGCACTGAGACCCTAAATACTCTCTTTAAACATGTTTGGATATCTGGAAATAATTTGAAGAGAAAATCGGAGAATTTATAAGGAATGTACTTTTGAAAGTTTGTCAGTAATTGTTAGAGTGCAGCTAACATTTGGGTTCATTACTGACGACTTTTAAAGCTTCCGCATTTTGTGTGGTATTTCCAACAGTCTGATACGGTTGTATCGTTATACAACGTGTTAGGAAAAGTCACGTGTGTCTGACTCTGACAACATTATTAAATAACATAAATCTACCAAACCCAAACATGGGACGATATATACATAAGGTATGAAGAAGAAATAAGAGAGTATATTAAAATTTATGGGGACAACAAAATATACTGTACTGCTATATGGAATGGTTGGTTACTCGCTTATTAAGAGCGATCTGGTTTAAACCACAATCCTATGGATCACTGAGTTAAAATTATGTTTATATGAATATTCATGAAAACACAAAGTTAGAAGAAAATGCAAATAACAGCTTAAATTAATACATTAAAGGGGCTGAGAAGAATGATTAACTGATGAACTGATTATTAACATTATGTTTATCTAATCAGGGAGTTGTTAGGGATACTCCTTCCAATCAAATTCAATCTTCGAAGTTGTCATTCTAGTCTTTATTTAATTTATAATGAAGGATTTAAACAGCTTCTTGAGTATCTTCGCACCCCACCCCTCCCCCGAAAACTACCAAGTAGGGCCAGGCGCGTAGCCAAGGGGGGGAGCGAAGGGGGCAGCTCCCCCCCCCCTTGAGCATATTTTTTTTTAATGCTTTTATGATATCGCTAGTATTTTCAAAAGAGAAAATGCTAAGATGCAACTTACAAGGCCTGGGAAGTGCCATTTCCAGCGATCTGGGAGGCATTTTCAGCCAAAATTTTCTTGTACGCTTCGCGCCAACTCATAGTGGCGCTACGCTAAGATAGTTTGCAATGCCGAATCTACAGTTTCGCCCCTCCCTTGGCAAGTTCCTGGCTACGCGCCTGAGCAGGGCTAATGTACTCAAACTAAGACCGCAATTGGTCAACCTAAGACCCCAGGTTAAAGGCCATCACTAGTTGACCCCAAATATGCTAGAATGGCCAAATAACGGTCACCCATTTTACTCCCCCATCCCTCCCCCTTGGGTTATTCGTTTCTCTCTTAGACCATTAATTATCTAATTGAGCTTCCCTCTGTGTCTTCAAATCTGGGAATAACCCTCCTAGAACTTCCTGGAACTGACTTCTGAAGAGTGACGTGCACCGAAATGGAGGTGGGGTGGGGGAGGGGGTGGGGTGGGGAGGTCATGCGCAGAGTGGCATCTAAATAAACTAATCAGTGTGACTGAGAAAAAAAACAATGTTTGGCAAAGTAATGTTTATCAGAATTTCCCATATTTAGGAAACTTTATTAACATATTGCGATGCAATCCAAGAGTCACCACTGAAGAAAATAGTCTAATACATTCCATGGTATTACATAATGTTTAAATACTATATAATGAGAGGCCTTTCGCTGCTTTAGCGTTATTACACACCTCATCAGAGAAATGTTGAACCTTTCAAATCTACTCCAAACACCAGCTCTCTATAATAAATACACAAAATTGTGTACTTACTGTGGAAGGCGTAATTGAAAAGACGCGCGACCGCGGAAGGGTCATTGCACATTTCTCCTATTTTACATCCAGCTTGTTTGAAAAGACCCGTGCACCTAACAAATTAGTTTTGAACCTGTGCGTTTTCATGTCACATCACAGTTAATATGGCTATAGTGCGTGTCCAAACTACGTACTTTAATTATCCACAAACCACAGAGAGAAGAAAAAGGGGGGGGGGTGGGAAATGAAAAAAAAATGCTTCGAGACGACGGAGATTTTGTAAGACAAAAGAGGAGAAAATGAAGAATCAGTCATTCGCGGGTATTGTGTGATGAGATTAGCGTGGATAGTGAGTTAATGGTTTGGGTTTATTTTCTTAGGATTATTGGTGTTTAATTTTCTTCAATTGGTACGCCTCGGTCATTAATTTGTCTTCAACATTATAATGATCACATCTGCATGATCACGCCTATAGAAAACTAACCAGACGGTAGGGAAATTTCAGGGATTCGGTTGATATTTTATGGATTACGGTTTATGGGTTATAATTATACGCGGGGAAATGGTCTTCAAAAAATGCAAAGGATTGTGATAAGCAACTCTGTTTAAGTGTGTGTATATACATACACTGCAAGTGGTTATGCGGAGACTATAGTGAGGTGCTTATACGTGCGGTTCATGTATATGATATATCAGAACAGTGTATATAATGGTGAGGAGTAGACAATTCTGTATGAAGTGCTATCACGCATACACGCGTAGAGCCAAGACCAAAAAATTAAAAACGGACACGGTCCATGATGTCTATACAAAGGAATGGGCTACGTTTAAGCTCATATATCATAACATCATTACTGTCGGTTCGATGTATAGACAAGCCCGTAAATACCGAATGACGTTTCGCACCGTAGTACCGCACTGCATTTTTAATATGAGACATGCCGAGGATATAATCTAACCAGCTTTTGAAACGAAAGTTTGTCGGAGAATATACTTAGGCCTATCTTGTGGTAAATTAATATGGCTAGTACTTTCCGCACTTATCCTTTACACTCAAATATGTTATTTTCTCAGTCCGTCCGAGAGGAGGCTGATTCGTGATATAATTCCCATCTTCAAGAACTGAATTGGTTAACTCTGCACTGACTATACTTTCTTTGTTATCGGACGCGACACAAAACTGATAAGATGTATATGCAATCACATCAGTTTTGATTTAAATACTTGCGCAACTTTCATAAAGCATATATATACTCAACAAGGATAGAATTCGTAGAACGTGTTCTATAACAGGATACAAAGCACCCCCCCTCCCCACACACATCTGTTCCCCTACCAGAACATTTCCCTCACCCCTCCGAAAACAGAGGCGCCGAGAGTCAGTTGTAAACAAAACACTTTAAGTTTATTTTGGTTATTGTCACAGTCCAGCGCAATCCTAAGAAATCTTACAGACCGCGGAAAGTGAAATAGAGGACGCTGTTTATAAATTGTGGTCAGAGCCGTATACGGCTCTGATTGTGGTTGTAATCTGTTCAAGACAGCCTTCTTACACAAACAGCTTTTGGAGTTGACCGATCATTTTTTCCATACTGTTTATTATATTAAAAACGTGATAAGTCAAGATTCATTTAAAATAATTAAGCAAAATCGAACATTTGGGATTTTTTGTTCTTTTTCAAATATTACATTTCGTCGACCAGTTTCTTTTAATTACATTAATGATAACTTGTTCACAGTGAACATAGCAAACCAGAAACCTTTCAAAATAATGTTGTATCGTCAATTCATCAATAACTTCACAAGAAGCCTTTTTCGCATGCAAAGAGCAGAAGACTAAAAAGCGAGGTTTCGCGGATTTAAGTGACAAAGAAACATATATTATGTACAACACAATTTTTTTTTCTTCAAATTTTGGCTAAATAAAATATTATAAATATGAAACAAATGCGATAAATTGTGACGTTTTCAGTAAGCCTACATGCTTTTCTGAATCTGCCGTCTCCAGGCAACATGTGGTGTTGAGCTGTTATGATTTATTAATGACAATACATAAACCATGTCACGTGATAATGGATTAATTGTTTAAGAAGATAAACCTCGGAAGTATAGACTTTAGATTATCCTGTATAAAAAAAAATGTCACGATTTTCTTTCTCCGTTGTTCAATAAATCTAATAACTTATTCATGAAAATGACAAATTGTAAGCATATGTTAAAGTGTCATGTACGACAATTAAATCATTTTATAATTTAAGCTGACATGGCAGGGCTTACGCATGAGAAAGACACGTAAGTTTTGTAAAACATACGTAACACAGATGTACGAAAAGGGTTCACGTGGTTATAATTTCGGTCAGTGTATAGCTACTAAAGTGCTATGTACCAAAAATATCATCAAAATATTTCTCTTTTTTCTTCTTCTTTTCTTGTGTATGGAAATATTACTTTCCTCTGTGGATAGGATAAATAATTGACAGAATATTAAGAAAATTAAAGATATTTTCAGCTGAAGTACCATGATGACATCATCCATTCTGTTGTTGCCAGATGCAATTACAAAAATATCAAAAGAATTGACAAATTAATATCTTCGCGAAGCAAAATTATATAAGGCTGTGACATTCGCCCTAAGAGATACAGAATGTTAATCTTAATGTGCTAAGCAATAAACTTCAGCCACCAGGTAATTTTTTAAAAAGTGTTATGAGATTTGACCATCCATCATGTAACAGTGGAAACTTTCTGAAAATCAATTAAAACAAAAATCTGTCTTCATTTCCCATTTGTTCATTTTCAAAGATCTTGAGAATCGCTTGCTACTCACTAGAAACCTGTTTAATAGTACTTTTTCTGAAACTTGTCTAGTTCGAAACATGATTTTCTGAAATTTTATCACTGGATATTATTTAGTTAGGACAACGTATTCTGTTGACCTTCAAGTGACACAATGTGTTAATATGATCCTGGAATGTTATTTTTATTAACCGAATGTCCCAACACGCTTATGTAGTTAGAATTGTGTTTTAGTAATGGTAGATTACATTAACCCTTTGGAGGGCCTCGTAACTCCCTTCACGACGAATAGGAAGAAAGAATGGTACAAATATTTATTCAAAACAAGTTTACATTGTTATATTAGAATATTGTTTCTGGCAACGCTTGTATAAAGTTTCTAATCCTTAGCTCGAGTATATATTTTTTTATATTAACAATATTCTTTTCCCCTTACACGTTCCAATCTTCCAGTCCGAGATTTTAGAAAATAAAAGAAATATCCAATTTTTACAATTGACTCTCTGTTTATCTAAAATATGAGAGATGCCGCCTTTGAAATTCTATCCGTCGATACTACAAGCTGTATCCGATGGTTCCCCCCCCCCCCCAAAAAAAAAATCATGAAGTATGATTTCTACGGGTCAACTGTTTTTCAGACCCATGGAGACGCCATCTTGTCAAATTTAGCCTATAGGGTAGTGTGTTTTGTTGAAAATTATTCATGAAATTACATAAAATAAACTGAAGCGATTGATTATGGGAGGCCGAGTTGACGATGTTATACATATATGCGGTCGATGCACTGGGTGGCTGCAAGGGTGATGTTTTGATATACTAGCGTTAGACTATAGTCTAGAAATGGCTGAAGTTTGCGACGTTTGTAGACTCAGTGAACTCTTTTCACTCAAGCGTATACAGATAAGTTTCCAACAAATTCATTCGATGTAAATGCATCAGAACCAATGTTTAATACGCCTACACATACTTCGCGAAATGTACCACGTTTTTTTTTTTAATAACATGAACAGTGTAGGCCTTCATGATACGTTTACTTATAACCTGTTAGGCAGAGGCAACTCTGAATGGTGGGAGGAGGTGGCCGAGTAGGTGGCTGGCGAGGCGGGGCGGGGGTATTTGAGACTCAACCACCTAAAATTCTACACTTTTGAGACGTTTATCTATACAAAATACGAATGGCCCTCGAAGGTTTTAAGGTACACCTGCTATCTGACCAGATTATATTGCTATAGCATTGATTGTTATAAACATCCGAGGTTCATCAGTAAAAGTGACTGGATTTATTGTATTTATTTTATCCAACTTCTTCGTTCCTTCACAGCCCCCCAAAAGAAGCAGGTCTGTATTCATGAACTTAATCGCCAAAAGCTATACAAACTAGTGGACTATTACGTCTAATACAAAGACCATTAGATGGGGAACTTGTTTACAATGTGTTTAAATATAATTCAAGAAGAAATGATATTGATTGACATTCAAAATAATGTGCTCCGTTGTGTATGTGAGGTTATGGTATTAACATTTGTTAAGTAGTGGATTAACATTAATATTAAGGCCTGCATTGAGAAGCAGACGTCAGTATTAATTTATACTTAAAGGAGCATTCCTATCCTTAAGTATATTTTAAAGGTGATTATCTTGAAAACCTATTAGCACTCAACTTGTTCTGTTTCGCTTGGACTATACAATATCGAGACTAAACTTCCGCCTAAGCTGCCGCCTATTTCGTCTCCCGAACACTTGGTTAGGCTACTATATTATCCGAACCTTTACGAAAAGGAATTAAAAAAATAATCATTCGTTTCTATCACGTGGAATCTATAGCTAGCCTATTGCTTAAACTTAACATTGCATTGAATTTACTGTGTACACTAAAAACTGACACTGAATTTGGACTGAAACACATACGCAATGCAGAAGGGTTGACCTGTGGTTGACCTACATATATCGTCCACCTCGAACACTCCCCCCCCCCCAACACACACACACACCATTCTAACACTGACTGTTAACTTTCAGAAGATCATCAGCACCAACAGTGTTGATGAATTAGATATGTTGAACCTTTCTCCAATTACTAATATGTATATTTTAACACGTCGTGCGGTTTCACTGAGTCAACCCTCTAGGCCCTCTATACTGCAGCTTTGTAATGTCTGACGCATCTTTCTACTTCTAAATCTAGGGTAATATTTCTAAACAACTTGAAATTGTTCGAATTCTCTGGGCATAAACACAGGGATAAACGACGCGTTTTCTGTTTTCGAAATGCCTTTTATCATCTGTTCAAATCTGTGTGCTGGGTTGGGGGGGGGGGTGGTGGCTTTCCACGCCTGTAGTGTAGATGCTCATAATCTTTGATAATGTTCTGTAATGTGTTGTATGGTAATGTGCTATGGAAGTGCTGTAAAAAAGTGTGGAAAACTAATCCATGTTACACAACCCCGAAATGAGCTATTTTCGTATGCAATACTTAACTATCCATCGAACAGGAGACCTTGATTCCGAAATTGCAAACATACCGTGCTGTGGTGCGTTCAGAAGGTAGTATGTTTCTGAAATGAATATGCAAGTTATTAAGGGTTTACGGTATGTCCTATATAATGGCAATCCTGTAGTAAAGCTATGATTTACGTCACTTGGACAAAACATGTCTAAATCATTTATATTTCACGTATAATCGGATATTCATTATGTAATATCATGCAATACCGTAAGTTCTTGAGGCAATGTATACCTAGCCACATTATAACTTGTCTTGAGAGATGAAAAAATTGAGGTCTTGGTGGTTTACGGTATGTCCTATATAATACGTCACTTGGATAAAAAACATGTCTAAATTATTTATTTTGCACGTATAATCGGATTTTAATTATAAACAGTAGCATAGAAGAAAGAAAGAAAGAAAGAACTCAAAACACTAAAAATATGCAAGGTTTTGCCCTCATTTCACAATGCGGTTACATTTTGGCGATGTTGTCATAATCTAAGAATGCCGGCCAAATGCATTCCTGTGACACATTACTGACTAAATTTACGTTTAAACTTGAACCTGTTCAGACAAATCTCACAGACTTTATTCTTCTTTCTTGTGTCTAATTATTCGAAAGTGAATGAATATATATCACGTAACCTGTTGTATCAAGCCCTGGAGTGTCGAAACTTATTCATCCTGTTTATTTTTTTATATTTTGGCCCACAAACGCAATGACATAAACCAAACTGTGATTGCATTTGCCAAAAAAACAACCTGACTTTTTCCACAACTTGACTCAACGTATTGTTGTGGTAATTGGAAACACTAGATAGTTTTGTCATAATGTAAGCCAACGGTAAATTGCAACCGCATAATCAGAAGAAGTTTCAACCGAACACGACCGTTGCATTCGTTGCTATATAAACTGCCAAGCACGTTCCTCAAATTCACTCACAGCAGCATGTCTTACCAACACCGAGTCGTTTCTTCCAAATCTGGCACGATCCCTTAAATGTTTCCTTTACTTTCCAACACCGGAGGAAGGTGACATTATAAGGACAATATGCCAGATTTTTCAAATCAGAAAGGCGAAGGAGGTTGTCAGTTATTGGGGGTTTAGCACGTTTTCGAGGTCACCCATCTTCTGCCGGGTTTTATATATATTGGTTATGATAGAAGTTATTCTCCCCTACTAGCATGGTATACATCCCCTCGCCTGGGGCGTAATATCTCACAGGCCCCTATATCATTGCCATGCAATGCTCTCTGTCGAAGTACTGAAGCCATGTCATGTATACATCATTATATGGCGATATTTTGAAGAAAAGAAAAACAATATATGAGAATGTTTTCCTGTGATTTGGACCAGGTTATAGAATTATCTGTCACTCATGCATCGAATTCTTTTCAATGAGAATGATTTGACGGAAGGACAAAAAGCAAAAAGTACAGTTTAAAGGAGGCGCATTTAAAATCATACCCCCCCCCCATCTCACTGCCTACTCCCCAAGCCCTTCAAGTTACCCAACATTCTGCTTCTGTACAGGATACGTTGGCCGAAGTGGGTAGCCTATATTTAGAAAATGACGTCAACGTGAAAAGGCATCATAACTCCTAGCAAGATCTTCTCCAGAGACAAACTGACGACTAAACTGTAATCACTTGAATCACCATAGTAACGAGCTTCCATGTATTAGATCTTCAGTGGAATTTTGACCATACATCATCATTCGATGAACACCAAATTCCCGGCTACAACCTGCCGGGATACCTTTCAAGAAAAGTCACCCAAGAAACAACCTGGACACGAAAAAACAAACAATCGAACGACTGATCCGTTCTCAACCCCCAGTCCCTTTGTATCGAGACTGTGTGGTCATCTTCAGTTGTGTATATATCATGATTACACTGCTAGGGGAACATAATGCTACCCATGATCTTAACCAACAGGCCGAGCAGCGGTAGGGTCATTTAATAAACACACTGCGTTTATGCTCGTATATAGATAGGTGTAGTTCGATAACTGTCAGTATTTCTTTCAGCTACTTACATTGATACTGATAGTTTGACATATACATACCGTATATTATGTAGTACAACCCCTTTAAGTTACCTACAGACAATCAACAATCAACAAAACACACATGTCGCAGACTTTTCGAGTGCACAAAACTACACAATACACAAGATTAATTAGAAACATGCATTTGTTAATTATTTACAGGTTTTGATTAAAGACTTAACTCATGTTTTACATAACCACGCCCATCACTTGAATAGTAATGAGAATATGTAATGAATGTACACACACACCCACACAAAACCTTTCAAATCAAACCAATTTAAAGCTATATAATTGGACAACATGCCTTACATATACCTTACACAAACGAATGATCAAATTCTGCAGCATTTAATGTTGTTTTCTCATTATCAACACAGACACAGTATATCTATCTATACAAGACAGATCGAAGATTTGATGAAAACCGGACCCCAGACAAATTGTGATAAACTTGGCATTTTATAAAGAAGATCGTGACCATGGCAGAATATCTTCTACAAAACCCTGCAGCACTGCACAATTTTATGAGAATGCAAAACAAAACCAAAAAAAGAAGAAAAAGAAAAGGAAAAACAATTCTCCAAGGGTCCCAGCTGAATGAAAAAATATTTTAAAATAGGCCCCTGGCATTTTTTTTACATTGCATACTTGACTTTTTCTTCTTGTCGTTAAGTACGTATATTGAGCTCGCGAACCAGAAAATGAACTATACTATAGTACTTTGACATCAATATTATAATCCGTCGATGCATGTTGAAAAAATTCTTATCTTTGTTTTTTTCTGAAGTTTAATAAAGTTTAAATAAATAAATAAATGCAGTTTGCAAATTAACGAAAGTCTTCACCGTGAAGATGTATGGAGTGTCGTTGGGCAAATCGATTTTGTAAATTAAACCTTTAATAGAAAATGTTAAAAACTTGTGGTTAAATTTACCAGATAATATGATTTGCCAAAATTCCACATGGTAACAGATTGACAAAGACCTATCAAAGAGCTTCAAGTATATACAGCATTTACCAGTGCGCTATATATTCTAACGTATTAACACAGCACTTAGTCATAGTACAATCAGGATATTATACCATTAACCCGTATAGATCAGTTAAAGATGATATTGGTATTCCGCAATTTTTTTTTGGTGCGTAATGCCTGGGGTACCCCCCCCCCCCTTATCCTACACACAGGGCATCTTGAAACTATATATATATATATATATATATATATATATATATATATATATATATATATATATATATATATATATATATATATATATATATATATATATAAGTTTATATATATATAAGTTTATATATATATAAGTTTATATATATATATATATATATATATATATATATATATATATGTGTGTGTGTGTGTGTTTCAACGCGAAAATAAAACGAAAAAAAAGAAAAAAAAGAAGAAAATGCAAATGCAAGGTTTTAACAAAATGTCCTTGTGATAGCTCACGGTCGAAAGTGGCTTCTGGCAAATAGCTCTAGGGAATCTTCGGATATTTACAGACAAAATACGACAAGGTCAATCCTAAAGTGTTCCAGGCGTGAAAAAGTAAAGTAAAATAAAAAAGGAGGAAAGAAAATAATTGTAACATATGAACATGGAGTAATTTGCGCATCTTGAAGATCAATCTAAGTTCCCAATGATATGATCACTGAACTTCCCTTCTCTCCTGGGAAGTGAAGGTCTCACCTTGAACACTCGCTATTAAATGTTAGTAAAGTTTGCAAGAACATATGGTTCCATTACACGGGTGATAGCATGCATGAATAAAAAAAACTTTTTTCCTTTGCCCTCCCGCCCTCCGCAAGTACCCCGACACATTGGTAACTCTCTGTCACAGTACGGTACGGTACAAAGTGCTGTCACAAATCGATCAGTGCAAGATTTTTAAATGAAAGCAAGATTTAATTAAAGAAAAAAGAGTTATTCATATATATATTTTTTAAATGCCATATAACAATTATAAGCACCGTTAAATGATAGTAAAATAACTATAAACAACATTAAATACTATTAAATAATTATAAATAATATCAAATAAATGCAAGCACCGGTTATCTATTATTCAGTGACTGCAAATAGCATTAAAATGTAACTAAAATGACTACAGACACTATAACATGCCATTAAAAGACTACAAAACACTATTAAATGCTATTGAATATTTATAAAACACTATTAAATGCTATTAAGTTACTATAAAGCTATTAAATGCTATTGCATATATATAAAGCACTATTGAATTTTATTTAGTGACTATAAAACAAGATGCAATTAAATAACGGTACACACTATTAAATGCAATTAAATACATATAACTACTATATATGTTAAGCCGGTACAAAGACAGACGGCTCGATAACACTGTATATCGCGGTTGCATAAAACATATGATAAAGCAATAGGGAACACCTTGACTTGGAAATATTCAAAATTATATGTATAACGTATACTTCACTTTCCTGTTCACCAAACCAGGGAAAAATCGACGGAGTAATATTTCTGCTCAATTTTGTGTGACATTTTTAGCCTTTTGATTTTCAGCTGGTTTGGTATTATGTATGATCTAAAACCTTGTGTCAGTGCAGTTGTTTTGTCTTTTTTTTGTAAGAAATTCTTGCCGCGTTTTGATGGAAATCAAAAACACACATCAGTAGCCTATATACTTGAAAAGAATGCAAATATTATCGCCTTTGCACGACAAGCGTGTAAGCGAGACAAGGCCAAAACGACGGCCGCATATCATCAAAAGGAAGAAAAATATATATAAAAAACATAGCGATTATCCTTGATTACAGTAAAAAGATCTTCCTTCGACTTCTCTCGAGTTAAAGTCCTTTTTATATTTGTTTGTACTTATATAACATCAAGAAAAATCAACCTTGAGGAAGATATTTCTCTGGGCGGCGGTGTCACATATAAAAGTACACGTACTTTGGTAGAGAATAATGTAAGACACAGCTGTCTATGAAATCAGTTTGCTGTATAACTTGTTCGCATGACTTTGTACTATGCCATCCGTAGACAATGTTTATATCTGTATATTTCAGCTGATTTCACGCATGGATAGCAACACTAAACGTAATCATGTACTTGTATATATCTGTAAATGTGATTAAATGAAAACGTTGAGTCGTACTTTCATTTTTTCCCAACCCCATCCCTCCCCCACCCCCCTCTGACCAATTGAGACGTCCGCTGGTCAGTGACCAAATGATTACGAATGCATGCAATAACACAGACGGAGAGACTGACAAACATAACGATTAGTTCGGATATTATCAGTCACGGTGGGAGTTAATTAATCTTAAATGAAAGGAAATCGACATCACAGCGTTAATTTGATGCATTTATGAGTTCGTACATAAGTCTGCGGAGAGAGCTGTAAATACAAGCCCGTAGCCAGACCGAGCGCAGGGAGGGGTGGGGGTGGGGCAAGGGGTGTGGAGGAGAGCATGCCCCGGCCCAACTGTGCCACCATGAACCATTTGTAGAAAACTTCACAAGTTTAAGGATATGGATATCGTGCCACTCCTTCAGTCGTTGCTGCCTTCATACTTCAGTTGTTGGTGCCCTTCTGGTTCATCGTTCCTAGCAACGGGCCAGTAATACTTATGGAAGGCCGATGGTTCATGGTGTTATGTATACATACAATGAATGTTTAAGCACGTATCAATATTTCCGCGAATATTACTGTATAAAAAAAAAAAGTACAAGCACTGTTTTTTTTTCTATTTACAATGAACTAAAGTTGAAGGCTATGAATGATTGCCAGACAAAAACAAAACAAAAACACACACACAAAAAAAGCTATTCTCCCTCGAACCTCCCCCCCCCCGCCCCGTCCCCGCAAAGGAAGAAGAAGCATAATCACATAGGTCTGTATAAATGCTTAGTGTGATAACTTAAGGTTACACCGTGGTATAATATATGTATATTATATATGTTACTGCTATACATATTGACGTTCCTATAATTAAGGAACCTTGTACTTTCACATTAAGGTCGATAACTGTACTCTTGACAATGTTTCACTCACGTTCAATGAACTCTTGTACATTTCATTTTTCTCGGTTAGTATACTTTCCAGTAGTTCCTGCTGAAATTAAACGTCTTTTTTAGATCAACATTAGTCGTAAAGAGACTTTATGCTCTCCATCTCGGAATAGAACACAGGCTTATCGGAACTGTCCTCAAATTATAGCCAGCTGTTACACCCCCCCCCCCTGGCAGGGGCGGAGAGCGGGAGGAAGTTACGCCTTCATATTTTGATGTATGTGGTAAGAACTCACATGCCCCTCACATGAAGGATGATGGAATAGTTGTTATCACGTGATACTTGTAGATTCTTTTAGATGATACCGTTCGTCTACATTCTCGGCTGATTACATACACGAACAAGAGTTAAGAGAAAATGAGAAATAGAGGTGGAGAGAGGGGTGGGTGGAGAGAGAGAGAATGAAAGAAGTAACTTCGAAGAAAAGGAAATGGACTAAGAAAGAAGAACAATACAAACAGAAACAGAAAACAAACAGCAGAGAAGAATACAATAATTTGGTGTTGTTTGTTCAGCAAAATCGCACTAGGATCGAAAGAATCAAAGCAATAAGTTTGGCAAGTGAACAGAAATGAAACATCTTAATATTGTATGGGACGCCAAATTTGGATAAAAATCGGTTAACTGCAAAATCCATTACGAAGAACCGTGAATTGGAACCATGCTCTGTGTGTGTGAATATGAAAATGGTCTGAGGAGAGGAGCGGAATTGAGTGGGGGGGGGGGGGTACTCAATCCTGGGGGGCGGATTGAGTGGGGCAACAGCCACGAGGTACAGGTTAACTGGAGGGCGGACAGAGAAACAAATGGTGATGAATAATAATCATGTGTTCTAATTTTAACAATATAGGACTAATTAAGAAAAAGAGAGGATTTAAAAGAAAAAGGTAGTACGGTAACGTCATAACCCCTGACTCGACCTAGCCCTCAACGCACCTGGACATGTGCATGGTTTGTTTAGAACGACACAAAGTTGCAACCCGACGGAAAATGAAGTATTAAAGCGGAGAAGCTTGAAATTCCGTATCAATTAATGAAAACCAACGTGTCACGTTAGTACAACGTGTACTTACAATTAACGGTCAGATGAATGTAATAAATACAGAGAAGAAACCGCAACTTGAAGTTTAATTTCCTTCCAAATTTATTTACGAAAGAAAGAACGTTTTTGTAGATATTTCTTTGTTCATGATTGATGAAGGAAAAGAACTCTTAGATTTCCAAGGACAACTCTTGTACTTTCTATTTTTTTCTTTCTATGTCAATACACATATGAAGCATAATGCATTCACGCGATGTATAACGCAGACGGCCAAGCAGTGTTGCATGCAGGTTGGATCTCCGTAGCGTATCACGTTTCCATCTTAAAAGGTTCGACTTCCCTTTCAAGAAACAGGCGTCGTTAGGCAGTCGATATATGCCTGTATACGTGTTGGAAGTGACGTAGGAAGGGGGGGGGGGAAGTAAAAGATAAAGAAGATAAACGGGAGAAATGGAGAGACCCAAGAAAAAGAGAGGTAGAGAGAATGAGAGAAAGAGGTGGAGACCCTCCCCCCCCCAAAAAAAACTATGCGAGAAAATGAAGAAGATAATCTCTGTGACCTGACCTTTTACTTTAACTAGACCAAGTAGAAATTGTATCTCTAATGAGTATTGATTTTACTGGCAATCTCTTGAGTGTTACACTTATGAATATTTATAAAGTACCGTTTTTTTTCACGTTGCTTAGGTATTCCAATCTAACTTATAATTAGTCTTATATAGGAAAGAGGCTTATTTCACAGCAGATGTTTGAGGTTAGGCTAATTATTTTCCATTAATTTTTCCTAACATATGGGGTATTACAAGAAATATGAAAGAATTTCATTTTGTTGCTCAGTTTTCAACTACGTGAAGTTTGCGTGGATTTTTCTCCATGAATTGAACTTGAATTACCGGTAGCAAGTATAACTCAGATATGTTGTGCTATATATAAACGAAAAAAGAACGCAATCCAGAATCTTTTCACACGTTTCGATATTGGAATATCGATTTACTATAGGCTATCATTAGAAATATCGATTGAGTATATCAATAAAATATCGATTTACGAAAAAGTAACATATTTAGATCAAATAAGAAAGGGATATGAAAACTATAGTGTACAATCAATAACGTTTGCTCCACATACTCAGATTAGTAACAAATTAACTTACAAACAGCGAACGAACCAAGAATTCCTGAACTTGAAACCAGCCAAAGGAACTGAACCAAATTAAACCAATTAATCCCAACTGAATCAAAACAACGAAAAACAAATCGTTAACACAATCATTAAACACTAAAATTTACGAGAAGTGGTACATGTGCATGAAGCTATTTCTATATTATTAGACCACTATTTCTAAAGTTTTGCCTTGGAAAAGAAAATTAAACAAGAAGAAGAAGAAAAAGAAGAAAAGGAATAAGAAGAAGAAGAAGAAAAACAAGAGCCAGAAATGCTCAGTAAATAGTAGAGATTACTATGATACTTTTCAAGTCACTTCCACAGAGGGAAAATGAAACGAGAAATGCTCCTGGTTAAGACATTAAACATTAATTTATTTATTACAACTATTTATTTTGTTAATTTCGTTCTATGTTTGGGTTATATGTGAATAGTTTGCAGTATGGAAAAGTTTATTCAATAAAAAATAAAAAAAAACCTGACCATAGGTTAGATTATATGATTTGATGTAAATATGATTGATTTAATAATTTATTTACTTTGGCTATTCGTTGTACTATTTGCGTGAAATTCTTCACTTTTATTCGAAAAATATATTTAGTACGTTGTAGGCCTAGTATCGCGTTATAAATAAAGGTACAACTTAGTGAGTAACTTTAGGCTAAAGGAATATAATAAATCATTCACAACTTAGGGAAAAGAAGAAGACATACACCTCAAGAAGTGATATTCGCATATATTCAACTTGGAAATGCATAAATCTGTTATAGAAAGAACTATAATACAGAAAGAAACAAGAAAAACAAAAAATGAAGAAAGAAAGAGCATAAAAAGGGGGGGGGGGGGACGGAGAAGAGCGGATATATCAATAAAACAAGGAGATGTGGAAAGTATCAAGTCATTCATAAATTTGTATATTTGCATATAATTTCTGAATATTGAATTCTTTAAGGTACCACAGGCTTGTAGAAAACTGTGAAGTTGCTGTTACCTGAGATCATGTAGTTATATATTGATGAGGATGGCATTGTTTGAATAAATACAAATTTGAGACACGGTCTTCTGACTCAGTGGTAAGATTGATTCCTCAGTTGGCGGGAAAAGGTTTTGCACCACAGAATTGACATACATATATGGAACGCCAAAAGTAACATTATTTCAGAACTCATTATACAGTCACCGGGTGCTTGTATGTAGTATCCAGTACATCACTTCTCTGCATGGACGGAATGAGGAAAATGACTTCTTCCCCTTTCTAATTCCAACTTTATTTTGTTTTTCATAGTATCGTAACCATGCAACGGAATGATGTGGAAAAGAAAGTTTTTTGGGGGGTTTTATGTGTGTTGTGTGATGGTAGGTGGGATGGGTATGGGGGAGGGGATTGATTTAGTCAACAATTGCTGACTTTTAACATTTATCAATCACTTCGATCGCCAGGCTAGGAACTTTGGTGAATAGTTATCAAAAAGTATGGCATTATGGCATTTCAAATTTACACAATCTAACCTCAGAAAGACGTGAATTTCTGCGGTCCATCGAATACAAAGACAATCACGAATTTCATATTGAATTTACTAGTATTGCTGTAGCATTTCTTATCAAATTTTGGAACACAGTGAAATATGAAATGGAAGTCGTTACATATTACATATGCTGACACAAATGATAATATAAGACAATGGGCTATTTATATAAAACTTCTCATCTCTCTCCCTCTGGTCCCACACCGCTATGCCCCCTCCCACCCACCCACCCCCTCAAGGGTAAGTGGACGCAACACTTAGTCGGAGCTTTTTGATGAGACCACAATTGACTCTGACAGATGCGAACGTTGCGCAAATTTTGGCAAAACCTACAATGTTTTATGCCATGTCCATCCACAGGGAATTACACGGATTACAAAATGTTTCACAATAGTTTTGAAAATGAACGTTGTTGGCTATAGCGCCCCCTATAATCACACAAATCGGATTAGCCCAGTTCATGACAGATGGTATTTGTCAGTACATACAATGCCTTTTATTAGGTAAATAATCATACTTATTCCGGTCCATTCGGATTACAATTTATAAAGAGAGCAATCACATTACATCCATCCTGTTACGTTTTACTTATTTTAAAGTGCATTGTGTCCATGATGGCGCGCCCTAACTCGGTCTTTGATGATTCCAAGCAACAGTGACATACTGATCTCATTGTTCCCCTCGAACTAGGCTATGTTACACAGGGGAAACAAAGAGAAAACTCTGCTGAGTCAAAAGTACAACGACCTTTTAGATTAAAATGAGGGCGCCATAGAAAATAAATTATGTTGTTTAACTTGTGGCATCAGATTTCAAACTTAATAACACATTTAATTAATCTTTTTTGCCCTGATATAAAGCCCTCGTCTGTTTATTTGTAATGTTGGCATGCAACAGATCATTTGAGGGAATGTTAGATATTGCCAAAACAAAGGCACTTTGCATCTTTCAACCAGTAGAAAAAAGTCATGATAAATCAGGTAATAAACGTCCGGTCAAAATATTGGCATGAATTTCAAATCTTAAATACTTGAATTTCTAGGCCTGAAACAGTCAGAACACACAAGAGCAATTAACCTGTGTACTACATGCAGACTGGTAGTATGAAATGAGTGCAAGGTTCTGAGCTTGAGTATGGTTACTTATACTAGCATCTATACTAACTTTCCCTAACAATTAACCTGAATACTACAAGCAGACTGGTAGTATGAGTAAAAGTATGATATGAGTGCAAGGTTCTTAGCAAAAGTATGAGTACTATACTGGCATCTATACTAACTTTCCCTAACAATTAACCTGAATACTACAAGCAGACTGGTAGTATGAGTAAAAGTATGATATGAGTGCAAGGTTCTTAGCACGAGTATGAGTACTATACTGGCATCTATACTAACTTTCCCTAACAAATAACCTATATACTACAAGCAGACTGGTAGTATGAGTAAGTATGATATGAGTGCAAGGTTCTTAGTGTGAGTATGGGTACTAATACTAGCATCTATACTAACTTTCCCTAATGCCTTGAATATGAATATACGGTTGCAAATCCATGTAAGTGAGAACAAGTACAAGCAACTACAAGAATGCTTTGGACAAGCACTTTAAGCATTGTAATCGGGTCTGAGTGTTTGTCTTCAGTTTTTTTCTCTCCTATATGTCCCTCCTGATCCTTTTTTTCTACTTAACTAAACTAACCGTTGTTAAAGTATGAGTTAAGTCTGCGGTCAAAGAGAGTAATTGCTCAAATTGGCCAGATATAGCTACACACCCATACATGTGAATGGTGTGATGTTGCGGTTAGAATGTCCTCCCAAATCCTCCCCAGATACCAGATTCTCTTGACCTAGCCAAAATTGCTGCCTGGCAGTGTTTTTGAGTTGGGTCTTCCATGGATGTTGGTGTTTCAGGTTATGCAAATTGGGAACTGGACATTGCTTCTATTTCTTAAAATGGTTTCCAAACAAAAAATACAAAAAACCAAAGAAAACAAAATAAACAAGAAAGAAAAAGAAGGAAACAGTTGTACTTTCATTTTTTGTAGAGAGAAACATTTATTTTTTTCAATAGATTCTGTTTTTAACTATATGTGTTTGACAAAATACAACACCCTTTACAAATATTGAAAAGAACCTCAATCCTTCATTTTTAATAGAGAAGTTTTTTATATCATATTACATACTCTCATACTATCGTCTTCTCCGTCCTGTTTAATTAGTCTTAGTCGTTACCATGTTCTTTGTCTTACTCATTAAAATATTCAATTTCTCCACCATGTTAGTCTTTCAATCTCTTAAAAGTTCTTATTTAATTCGTCCGAACAATCCAGCTTTAATCTTTCATCGCTCAAATAATTAGGTTTAGCCCATCGTTTGGTAATAATTCCAAATTCTCAACCTCTGTATTTAACCCCCCCCCTCCCCCACCACAAAAGAAAGCAAAAAGAAAAACGTGTAAGCATTTCTTTTCTTTCATCCTATATCAAACAATTTTTACACAAAATTTCATACAAAGGCAAACCATTTCTAACACTCAACCCCCACAGCTGGTACAATACTACCAAGTTTAACCATATTTGACCTATAAAGTTTCTTTTTTCTACCTTAAGTGCAAACATCACATGGGTGTTGCATGGGTGAAGAGGGGTGCAACAATGTTCCTACCACTTTTGTCTAAGGGGTTTGCAACCCCCCTATTTTTTACTGACCTATCTATTAGTTGCTTCTAACATCCACAGTTCTACAATAGTAAAGAGTCTATTGAGACAATCCATAGCACACAGTCAAATCTACGGATTGAAGAGATTTGATTTCATGCTTCAAATATCATCTCTCTCTCTCAATCGATATACAAGCTTGCCAATTTAAACTTACAGTGACAAACTACCATATAGCATAACATAACAGAATTGACTGAATATGTGCAGAGAGGAAAAGTGAAGAAGAAATGATATGAAATCACTAATAACATGAATAATATATATGACAGATACATCTATGGACAAAATAAATAACAAAATAAATCATAAATATGACCTGTATCAATGTAAATGAAGTTGAACATTGGCGAGGGATACTGTCGACTAATATTTGAAAAAATAACAGTTCTGTTGTAGTTGTTAAGGTTTCATAGCTCACTTTTTAGAGTCCTCTCAACCAAAAACAAACCCTTTTCTATTCTCGCAAAATTTACAACATAAGCAAGAAGGAAACATGGAAAGTAAGCAGTAAATAATGCATTTAATACTTTGTACTAACGATGCACTTTACGGAAAGTACTTGAGTACCAAGTCTGTAACTCTAGGATGCTAATTGATGCATGAGAGAATTACACCTTGTACGACGAGGTGCAGTTCAATCAATAATTGAGATGAAAACAATAAATTGTAAGTAACCAGCTGATAAAATATTTTTGTTGTGCTAGTGAGCAATGCGAGCGCTTCGTCAGAGTGTGTCCATGGACGAGACTGTTTGAATCACTATTATTCAACCTTCTATGGATGGATAACTGCCATAGGCTAAGTACGAGACAAATATGAAACATGTGTACCTTATTAAGATATGTAAAATAGGCAGAGTCTATATTAAAGTGGCCAACATCTGAACAGGAGGTCTGTTTATCAATATTAAGTTTCCTTCCCTATTATTAACTTATCTAATTATATTCTTCCTCAAATGCTTGATTTGTTAAATTTTTATAAATCCATAAGGTGCAATAAACCCCCCCCCCGCTCCCCCCCCCATTTTCTACCTGACATCTATTGACAATTCTTTTACCCCTCTCTGCTATTTTAACAAACTGTTTCCATTCATTTCAAAATATGCAACTCTCTTATCCGGAGGGAAATTTAATACATAACTTCACAATTATCACTATTTAATTATTGCATCATATTTCCCCCCATACATGCTTACGTTGAAACTCTTTACATTTCAAGTGACCATCAGTCTACCCCTGTGTTAGCCCCATCTTGCTCTCCCCATCTACCCATCTCTCATCCCATGCTAGGATACATAACTCCCACTCTCCACAAACACTTCATCTTAGTGTACCCTACCATACATTGTAAAAATGTACAATATACCCCTCACCCCACAATTCACCTATTACATTACTCCATCCTAGTGTTACTCCATACTACACCCCCTACCCCACTCACCTCCATCTGTCATCTAATATTCTGTACTTGAGTATGTAACTCTCAATCTCCACTTATTATCATCAGAGGTTACCCACACTACATTGCACCCTAGCATACCCAATGTACCCCTTACCCCACTATCCACCCCTCTATCCTCTAATACTAATGCATAGAGCATCTTTCCCTACACATAACTCTACAGATGCCCAATGTCCCCATTAGAGCTTATACACAAGTATGTACCTGTTACATCTATCAATCCCTGTGATACCCCAAATCAGCTCTTTCCCTTACCCTTACCCTCACCCCTTTTCTGTACTTTAACGCCTTCTTCTAAACTATACTAAATCTTCCTTCCCAAATTCACACTTTCAATTCCTTTTGCACCACTCCTTAAAACCACCAAGTACCTTCCTTTATTTTCTATAATATCCCCACAGCCCATCAAGCTTACTAATTCCTTGTTAGAACAACAACAACACATCTCATTTGGTTCTAACAATGAATGGTTAACACTTACAAAACAATGACCTTGTACTTCTCCTTTTAGTTATCATGATGCAGGATTGTTTTAATTGAAGATTCTACACTGAATCGAATAAACTTATATGACCAGCTGACAAAACATGGCCATGAAGAGTTGTAAAAACCAACTAAACACCTATAATGAAAGCTCATTTTACTAGATTTCAAGGTCTTAATTAGCTTCATTTAACATCTGCATCGATAACCTTGGTAAAATAATCCAACCATTTACCGTTTGGACATATAGATATCTGTTAATGAATTTTCCAGGTGAGCGGAGGGATTCTCCGGTCAGTTCTGACAAATATTATAAATCAGAGGGTTCTTTGTCTAAAATTAAACTAACGTAAACTAAACAAGAACAAGAATAAAAGAAAAAAAAATGGTATTTTTGAAAGTGCATATCATCAGGGAAATAATAGATAAGACAACAAATTCTGTGGCAATTTCGGAAATGTTAAGGTCAAAATATTTCTATCTGCAAGCTACCCATCAAAGCAATAACATGGAAACAAAGGGTGGGGGGGGGGCATGGGGGAGGTAGACTAAAACAGTATTTGTCAACATAATATCCATCAGGAACAGGTGCATCAAGTCTGATAATGCAATTCTACATATACAAGTGTTAACAATTCAAAGATACTAACTTTATTTGAGATCTGTTTATAGACTCCTTGCTCACACCATGTACAGCTCTGTATGCAGTATAACAGTCTCCACTTTAACACAAAAAGGGGTTTGCACCATACTTGACTTGCATGGTATATAGCACATGAGAATCTAAAGTTTTTTCAAAAGAGTACAAAACATGTCCACAGTGAAACACATGAGAGTGAAGAATTGTCATTTTTGGTAAATAAAACTTATGAAACAGATATGGTATTGTTCAGCAATGCCTACAAAGCATATGGGAATTTTGTGCATATTATCATTGCATATTAATATAAATTAATGAATATTCATAGCTACAAACAATCACAGCGACCACTATGCCATTTGGACAAAATGATCACAAAAGTTTTGAGCTATCAGGTAGATTGAAAAATTCGGTGCGAGTCTCTTTACCTGACAAACTGCTGACAGGCAAACTGGGAACAGATAATTGGGATATAAAACAAGTGGAAACCAATGTTCAAAACTTGCAAAATATAGTGCTTAATTTATCAATCAGTCAATCAATAAGTAGATCATAAAAAGAGAGTAACTGAAAACTGTTTTTGTCATATTTTCACAAATCAATTTATCTTGAGGGAAAAAAAAAAAATTGAAGAGAATTATATATGACTTACTGACACTGCTATCATTCATTTCCTTTATAATTTTTAATTTCAGTTTTTAGATGAATGTTTAGTAAAATTAAGCGAGAAACTTAAAAAGACTTTTCTTCTACTACTAGTAGTTTTTATCACTATTTTGTTTAAATTGAAGTAAAATTAGATAAATGTTATTTCTCAACAAGATAGGACTTGTTTTTTGGGAATGTACATTTTCGATCTATTATTATATAATACTAAAGGGAAGGAAGGCAAAAGCAATGTTACAAAAAATGATACAAATCATAAATGATCAAAACCCAAGCAAAACAAAAAAAGTAATACTCCAAAATTATCGGAAATAAATTCCTTCTTTCAAAAAAGCACCAATTAAAATAGCTGACCTGACTCTGAGATAATTAAAACAAAAGCAATTGTAAACCATTTAGCATTCTTGGTAAAAACACTTACTACTTTTACCACCAAATAAAATAAAAAAATAAAAAAATGAAATTGATCCCCGAGGTAGTCATTATAAATCGGAAGTAATTTAAACAGAACCGATGGATTCCAGCGATAGGGACATTAAGAATCGGTATAGAGACCAGTAAATATATTAACACTGAGGCTATTCTATAACATTTGAAAATGACTTATAGATCATCAGAGTTTGCCCCAAATTTAAGCACATTTTAAATTAGAAATGGCAGAGATATTTTAAATATAATTAATTACTTAATATCGCTAGAACGGGATTCAAACCAGTGACCTCTGAATTACAAATCCTGTTCCAATCCTGTTTTAGCCATAAATTTAGATAGATAGATCTAGATAAAATGCATTTATAAAGCCCAGCTTCTATCTATGTGTAAAAAGAAAATAGACATGCACAGATAGGTTAGGATCTATTAGAATATATCCATGAATCCCTTTTCTTTACTCTTTTCCATTTATTGATAATTTTCCAGTCATTATAAATTCCCCTTGTCATATATTTGCACGTTAAAACTTTCCAGCAGTCTTCAACAGGACTTTTGTCAAGGATCTGATCCTTATGATTGGTTTGGCAGTAAGAATTTGTGTTGCATGTTGAGCATGCATGACCATTTTCAGACTCTCTAGAATATTTGGGGACAATACTGATGACCTTTCAAATAGATTCAAGACACTCGGAATTTATTTCATGGCCGTGGAAAACTCAAGAGCACTTTACTTTGGCAGTTAGTAAATCAGCTGGGGGTGGCGGGTGAGATGTAAGTTGGGCATTTCATGCGACATTGTGTCCAAACTGTGACAATTAAAAACCTCTCAACAAGTTCAAGGTTAGATCTGGTACACAAAATGCCATTAATTATTGCTCTAAGCAAAATACTGGCAACAAAATCAGCTAGCACTACACCTTATTTACTGTATAACAATAGCAACTTCTGCCCAGAATGTTATATGGAAATTATGCTGATAAATCAAACAAGATAATAAAATTTTGCAAGATATTAAACATCTGTTGTAACATATATTTAGTTTGGGCTCAAGAGTTTGAGATTTGGGGAACCATAAATGCCACCATCTACACAATCAACTGAACAGGTTCCACCTGAGAAGGTACTTAATATATATGAGTTCTTTTATTTTAATTAATGGAGCCTTTTCACCATATTATTCACATAAAAGCAAAAACAAAAAGACTACCAGACCTCCATAAATGACCGACCATGAAGTCCTATGTATTGCACTATCCAATTCCTTACGTCATCCAAAAAGAATGTTTGATTAACAAAACAGAGCATGAAATTCTTTTTTTTTTTTATAAACAGCCTATCAAGTCGACTTGTTCCATGTTTTTATACACTCCTTATTCCACCATGAGGAACCCTTTAATTTCTCTGGTTGAATAAGTTTCCATTCATATATATATGGAATAAAAAATGATCAAACCTTCCTGTGTCAAAACTTGTTTATTTTGAAAGTTGCAACCACTTCTTACTAAGTCAGGAAAAACAAAATATTGACTTGAAACTTTGTCGATGCCACATGTTTCATTGATTGAAATGGTGATTATCTTAGGTTAATGAATTCCTCGTCCATACAAGTTGATGGGTACCGCAGAAAAGGTTTAAAAATGACAGATGACAAAACTCAAAAAGTAGCTCTCATTCATCAAAATTATCTTACTGGCTCAGAATAATAAAAAAGCCAAAAAAAAAATCCATGAATTACTAACAGCAACTTTACGCTGTGTGAACTTGTGGTATCGCCGGTTAACTGAGGGTTATCTGAGCAGACACTTTTAACCAAGTGAGAAACAAATAGATTACACTTCTATTGTGTCATTGAGACCCAAAACAGTAAACACAATGACATCTTACTGGTAAATTGAGACTAGACTTACTTCAAGCATCATTTTAACAAAGTGCAGCGGGTTAAATGTGCAGACGGTTTTGGCAATGTGACGAGATGCGTGAATGCTCACAAGTGAGGGCGCTGTCTCACAAGCGATGATAGTCTGGTTTCCCGATGAGGGTTCACTTATTAAATGCTTCTAGATCTTTGGCGGCGTTGGCGATGGTTTCCAGCTCCTCGCATAGAGTTTCGTATCTGAAGGCCGCTCGGATGTCAGGGACGTTGGTTCTGATGATGTCATTGCCTGCTGGTCCTTCCTTCCTCCAATTCAGTCCCAGCCAGTGTTCCTTCACCTGTTGGAATCATTCAAAAATATCAAAAGTTACAAAAAAAGAAGAAGTACCGTTTGGATCTGATCATCAACTTCCACGAGGTCATTTGAATAATTTAGCTTCAGCATTCCCTATTTTCATCTCCATTGTAGAAAATAAACATTATAATTCATAAACAAAACTATTATAAAATTCAAGCATATGGGAGACTTGATGATGTCATAGATAGAATTGCTGAAGTCTTCATGTCTTGTGTGTGTCTGTGAAGGAACATTAATGTTGTGAGATGTCCTTAACGGGATGAGGTCTTCTCAGCTGTTTGAGGAAGACGTTCTTCCTAAGTGTCTCTATCACATACACCAACTGTGACAACAGAGTTATACCAACTATGACAACAGAGTTATACCAACTGTGACAACAGAGTTTATTGCTCCTTGTGCCTAGGCTCTAACAATCACTAACTCCCTACTGCAGGAATCTAACCACACATATCTTGATCGAGTGTATTTTATTAAAACTCAATTTATTTTCATATTTCTTGTAACCTCTTCTTCAAAGCCACTCATGACAATGTGCATAGGCTCTAACAATCACTAACTCCCTACTGCAGGAATCTAACCACACATTTCTTGATCAAGTGTATTTGATTAAAACTCAATTGGTTTTCATATTTCTTGTACCTCTTCTTCAAAGCCACTCATGACAACGCTATTTCTAGCTAATTCACACATATCACATGTGGTCAGCTTCCAGACTTGTGCAGCAATGCTGTATTCTTCCATCAAAGGCTCCTGAAGACGAAACAAAAGAAAACCAGATTAGCATTGAGTTAAAAGACCAAGGAGTGCCATGCTGGTCATCAAAATAGTTTTATTATCAGGATAAATGGATAACGTAATACTTATAACAATAAATGGTTTTATGCTTCCTGGCAAAGCAATTCGAGCAGGAAATCTTTTGTGAAAAAAAATATCAATATCACTCACTGGACAAATTTGTAAGGAATATTTTCCCCCTGGTTATGCCTTGGACAACCATGTCTCACCTTCGGACGACTGGATGACCATTAACAAATTTCACTGACTCACATTGGAAAAAGTCAAACATTTCAACATCTTTTGCAATAATGTCACTTTTTCTTAATTTTGAGAATGAACTGTATTGTTATGCATGTTTTAGTATTGTATAGCATACAAGCCTTGATCAAACATCAACCTAAGAAGTAGCTTCAAATATCAGAATGATGCACCAATCACAATGTCAAGGTGTAGTCATATGTTTGAGCTAACCTTCCTGCAATTGGTAGTTGAAAACCATTTAAAGGGAAAACTTAAAACACAGTTTTCTCAGCATAAATTACACAAACAATTGTTTTCCCCCTTGACTCTTTACGTTTAAAACAAAGCCCTCTGATATCCCTACTGCAGATTACAACACAGTTCGTTTAAGACATAATGAAAAATGTTGAAAGTCAGAAATGGATCAGACATTTCGATCCAAATTGTTTTTGTTTCATGCGTAAAATTCAAGAGGGTCTGACATTAGATCCTAGCAGGATATGCTTCAGTGGCAGACTGACAGTAAAACATGGAGAAAATAAATAAAACAGATACAAGTCTCAGACAAGTTCATTGGAACACTGAACACCAAATGTAAAGTCCTTTGACCTTTGCATAGATGCCCCGGTCAAGAAAGATTGTCAACAGCTTTTTTTTTCTTTCTCAAAGTTGAAATTTATTCAATGTTTTATATTTCTTCCTGTGAGAGAATTGATTCTAGTCTCAAAAGTCCTTACCTTGGTGAAATGAAATTGAAGAGGGTCGTCCGTGGACAGTGACACGCAGAGACCTCTAGCGTGGAACTCTGGGAGGGGGTTACGATGGTAGTTCAAGAAGAGGGAGTTGTTGCTGAGGGGGGACATGGCGATACCGATCTGAGATAGGTAGTAGAGGTACTGCAGGACAGGTGACTGGAACAAAGACAAAAGTACAATGAAGCAATTATGTAATGTGCAACATGCTTTTGTAATGAAACAAGAGTCTGCGACATTGGTATGTTATCTTTCCAATCAGGTTTATAATATCTGTGGCAGGCAGTTCTGCTCAGTACAACACTCAGTAACCTCAAGTTTTTGAGAGAAGATAAGAATGCCTTGTAGCTTAAAATGCATATTAGTCATAGCTAATTTTGATGAAAGTTTTCATTAACGATGGTTTTGTATTTAAAGTTCTTTGAAAATGCTGAAATGCTGCCCATCTCAGGTCTCACTCAGTAACCTCAAGTCTTTGAGAGAAGATAAGAATGCCTTGTAGCTTAAAATGCACATTAGTCATAGCTAATTTTGATGAAAGTTTTCATTAACGATGTTTTTGTATTTAAAGTTCTTTGAAAATGCTGAAATGATGCCCCCCGTCTCAGGTCTAGTTTTCTTTACTCACCTTTCTGAGTAAAAGGCCGTGGGAAATGTTCTCGGACAAAATGAATGCTGCCACTAGGTGGTGGATAGGGCCAGCCTCTCCACAGTGAGGGCGCAACACAAACGTATTCATACCGCGCTCTCTGTCGGCAAAAAAAGAAACGCACAAAAGATTGTATGTGATCCTTACAGACGAGAAAACATATCCATTCAACCAGCCTTCCAAGGTTTGACTGGAGTTTGCCGAAATTGCCAAGTATTTCTCAAAAAAATACAAGAAATTCATAATGGACAAGATCCACAATGAGTTTACCAAATCAACCATAATTAACGAGTAATTTAACGATTTTATTCAATGCTGAACTTTCTGTAAATGCAGACGCTTTTGCATGTTGGTGCTTATCACATGCAACTGTACATAACAGTGTAACATTTGGGGATTTTTCTTTTCTAGTTTTTAATAAACTGTGGCTGGCCACACTATTCTATTGAAATTGCTTCTATGTGTGTTTAGCATTATTGGTATTTCATTTTCATTTCTTTATTCCAGTATAAATTTACAGAGAAATTTATATATAGGATAAAAATATAACAATATACAGAACATCAAAATACAGGTTAAGACATATAAAAGTTTATGAGACTAAGTTAATAGTGAAAACATAAAAAGCATTACAAAAGTTATCAAAATTATCAAGAAGCTACAACAAAGAATCTAAGAAGCTGTCTTTACCAGTTTACATAAAGGGGCTGTTCTGTAAATAAAACGAGTTCTTAAAGAGTAAATATTCTAAAATTGCTTCTATGTGTTTTTAGCTTTATTGGTATTGCTGCTATGTGTTTTTAACATTATTGGTATTGCTTCTATGTGTTTATCAAACAATATCAAAACCCTACTAACAACCAACACAAAAAACAGGTTAACATCCTTCTAAGGAAAAATTCTTTTCTCTTCATTGATAATTGACATATTTAATAAGTGACACTTTGAAGGAGAACATATTGGTAAAGTTAGGGTTACTTTAGGTCCTGATCCAGACATATTCCCTTTTTCTATCTTACTCCAGCAGCAGGATGGATTTAAAAAGTTCAGTGGAAAAACATTTCTCATCAGTGATTAGGCCATATCAGTTTAATACACTTAATATTTTTGCAGTTTGAGCAAAATGGTAGGTATAACCTCATTTTCACTCTCCAACATCATTTTGACCCAGAGATGGGAGGTAGAATCTGTCAACTAACACCCCCCTCCCCTCCCCTGCCTGGACCACAGCAACCTCTCCTCCTGTTTTCTGATAAAGACTGTGGTAACAATATGGAAAAGCTAACAGCCACACACAAATGGCCAACCAATGACCAATACTGACCATGAACAGATGCTAAGCTACCATTTGGAAAAACTCTAAAGAATTCTGGGTTAAATAAAATTAATGTCCAATTTCATTATTCCTGCTGTATTTTTTGTGGACTAATGAAACAGATCAGCTTTTCGATCCAGTGTGGTATCATCGTACTGGTGGGACCTTCGGTGCAAATTGGACCTTTATCGATCTCTCTTGAAACAATATGTCAACTACACACAGCACACTTTGAACAATTTTGCTGTTGCTTACCATGTTTACAAGCTGTGATACCATTAAGAATTATAATAATAATTATATTATATTTATAATTATATTATCAGACAACCAAAGCTGGCATGTTTAAAAGCTGTGATACCAACAAGAATTATAATGATAATTATATTATACTCATAATTATATTATCAGACGAGCAAAGCTGGCGCGTCTTTTTTTGGGTTTGATGTTTGACATCATTTCAAACCTACTGGTATAATCGCTGTGTGAATGATGACTGCAATGGAAAAGAATACTTGAACAACAAGGAAAAGTTAAAACAACAACCTTACATTTCAAAATAATTGCAGTTAATTTGATTTTTGTTTATAGGAAAGTCAAAGGGGGGTGGTTGTATTAAGTAATAACCTTTGACCTGACATACCTTCTGAAACTGTTCAGGGTGACAAGGTTTGCATACATGTAGAACAGGTAGTATGAATACGGCGGGTTCTCTGAACTCGTCCACTCTGTCGGCTCTGGGGTATTCTTCGTGAAGGCCTGTCCCTCAGGCTTGGATTCGTCGTCCACCGAGTCAAAGCCAGACACGTACTTCAAGAACTGGTGGAGTTCTGGGTGGGACTTGGGGTCCCTGGTGGCCTCAAACAGTGGCAAGAATAAGTTGTCCAGGACTTCTCCAAAGTTAGAGACCAGTTTGTTGGCACGGTAGACGTCGTACAGACGTGGTACCTGGATGAGCCACCTGATGTTGTCGGAGTACACTTTGTGGTGTACGCCCCACTTGGCCAGGTTGTCCCACTCCTCTCGGCTGCGCCCGTAGATCGATAGTCTGTACTCGGCATTCTGGTACTTGCACTCCTCCAGGTCAAAGGCCACTTCCTACGACGAGACAAAAGTTAAGGAGAAGTTTAAAATACCAGCTTGAATTCCATTTCTACATCATTTTTCTCCCACTAATTTAGTTCATACACTTGCCAAATATTTATCAATAATAACTCTACCAAACCATTCGTTCTCATGCCAAAACAGTTAGTGATAATTATGAATTCATACCAATTCATACATGCGAAGGTAGCTATTGATACTAGGAACAAGTACTATGAAAATGTGGGTGGTAGGTTTACATGAAGTATTTATGCTTGTTTTGAATAATAAATCATTTTAACATCTTAAAGGGATATTCTGTTGCTGAAACTGCTTACTGAATAAAAATGCTGGAATTTTTCTTCATCCCGGTAGCATTTTATATGCCTTAGATATGAAATTTTTCATATATGGTGCTATTTTGTGAATACGTCTGGCAACAGCAGAGTGAATAATGTCATTGGTAATTCAGCTCAAAAGGTTTACTTTATAATATTTAAATTATTCACAGAGGAACATGATTTTTCTACGAAACATTTGCATTTCGATGGAATTCCAATGCAGAGAACCCTCACAGCTAAGCATACATTCCAAAGGTATCAGGTTTCAATGACATATCAACAAGATTATAGTTGTATTAAAGTAGAGCTTTTGCAAAACATTTTACCATAATGACATCACTTCCAAGATTCTTTCCCAAGATGAATAAAGTATTTAGCCAGTCAAACTAGGGCTAGGGTACTTTCAACCCACCCCATAGCTTAAGTAAAGGGACACAACTAACATTGCGAAATATTTTACTCTCTCATATAAGAGTCAAATTAAATTGGCTGCCACCAGAATATACATTAAACCACCTTATTTACACTAATGCAATGAAACTGGTAATAAAGTGTCTTTACGAGCAATGCTTGAAAGCAAGAATGGTTACAACACTGACAACATAACCATCTATCTTTACAGAGAAGTATTATGGAACTATGCTATGTATCTTCTGCTATGATGGTAAACTAATCAAGGGTAATTTCAACAGCTGACTAAATATTTGCCTTTCAACATTATATCAGCTAGGACGACTATCATCATAAGTCAAAAAGTTTAAGGTAGAATGCTTACAGACTTGTACTAGCTTATTTCTGTATTCAGCGCTAGGCCTTCTCACATGACTTTACAACAGTAAAAGTAATACCTTCAAGTTGTAATGGAAACTGTACAGACTCAATTATTCCACTTGTACATGCTCTCATGGCAGCAAGAATGATAATTTTAAGCGCTAAAAGGAAAGAAGGGTAAAAAGTCAACAACAACTGTTTAAATCTAACTCTGTGCTCCACTTTAAAAAGGTTCTGATTTTTTTTTGCTTTCCCATCACCAACCTTAATCAGCTCCGCGAAGTAACGGCCTTCCATGTAATTATCCGTCTTGATGAATATTTCTCGCAGCTTGCTTTCTCCGATGGGGTTGTACTTGGCGTTGAATTTGTCAAACCTGTGGAACGTGTTACGGTCCTGTGAGGAAACAAGAATAGTTGAGAAGTTGGGTGTCGTTAGTTTGTACATTTACCAAGGATTAGCAAAGCAACAAAGGAGAGCTCACTGGCAGATTATGTCCATACTTTTTGAAAGATTAAAAAAAAAAAAAAAAAAACTTCAAATAGAATGGGATTTGAGCCAGGGACCTCAAAGTTTCAAGGCTCCTAATTCAAAGGCTGGGTAGCCTAAATGGTAGTGCAGAGAACTTGTCATCCCAATATAACCGGTTTAAAATTGGTTCTAGTCAAAACTTTCTCTGCTCTTGCAGAAAATAGAAAAGAAGACCAGAATATATGAGAAACAAAAGCAATGTAGCATATTGTTTGGGTCTCTCCACATCACATGGGTAAGGAAGTAGAAAATGTGTGGGGAAGGGGGAGTAAGAATATACTGTTGGAAACAGGAGAAAATTCATGGTCACACCTGTAGGCAGCTAAATCGGGTGAATAAAATGACTAATACCAACTTTTCTTTCAAAGAGCAAACCAAATAAATGTTTGTCTAAGACAATAGAGATGCAGGTCCTAAATTAAATAACACATGCCTTTGTATGCCAAACATAAATCCTACAGGAGAGGCAGGGAATAGGGAGGGGAGGAGATGAGCTAAAAGGGGGGGGAGGAGATGAGCTAAAGGGGGGATGGAAAACATAAAGACACTAGGCTACATAAGGGAGCTTCACCAAGCGACATCGTTAATATTAATGTTGATAACTACTTTATTAGAACCGAGGACATTTATTAAGGAAAACAGAATGTTCCAAAATGTTAATTTTGTATGTAAAATGTAGAAAAACATAGACCAAGGTATTATGTTGATGAGCAAAGACATATATAGTGTATGTACTAGTGTATATATAACTTTGCACAGGAAACTGAACACTTCCAAGGAATGGATTGGCTACATAGACAGGTGAATCACATTGTGAGTTCCATCAATGGCAGAATCCAGATCCCATGTGTATGGTGTGTGAATTCATGCTACAGCAGTTATACAGTACAGTGATTCTACAGTACTGCAGTAGGGTTGGAAATCCTTGCTGATATTACAGCAAACAATATTTTATGATTGCCTCTGGTTTCCTGGTATTGCCTATGGCGTATACAATTGAGTACTCTGGTATAATAAGGGTTCTTAACAATGAAAAGAAAAGTGGAATTTTTCTGCTAACTGTTTCTTATGATTATTGAGTTTAGTAATACCTCTGAGCTATTGTATATTTTGATATAATTGCCTCTATTATTATTTGTTATTTTTTATCTAATCACTGGGGGGGGGGGTTCTGCCAGGACTGTGAATTTCCTGCAAACCTCATTCAGATAATTCACAAGAATTTCCAACCCTGAATGGCCTGAGAGAGATTTGTGCTTAGTGGAGGTTGCAATAAACAAAATACACTAAGTGAATTTGCCAGGACAACCACACTGTTCACTCCTTGGTTCCATCATCCCCCTCCCCCCCCTGCACCTCCCCTCTCCAGATAGAAAACTTTGGTTGTAACACTGAGCTACACACCTGTAGGAGTTTTGTCCAGTAACAAGATTGACAGTAATTTTGAGAACACATCTCTTAGCAACAACTGGAGACTAATGATTGGAGTGTCTTTGAAATTTAATTGAGTAAACCTAGCTTATACCGATATGTACCGATAAACAGAAAGTGCACACAAAGTATGTACAAGCATATTCACTACTGAACACTGAGAAGCATAACACTGCAACTAAAACGCATGACTACATAAATCAGAATAATACAGAATAATACAGTATTATCAGAATAATGATACAGTATAAAAGAAAAATATGAACATGTGCAATAAAGACATAATATGACTGGCCTATGACCTGAAGTGGTTACCTCTAGAACTGTAAGAAAGCAGGACATATATATATAGGATATGGGTATTGGTTGAGTTGGGAGGGAGTTGACTTGAGTTATGTTTCTGCAATCACTAATTATTTAAGTGGTTAAATCTCATACAGTTGTTTCATTGGTCCTCTGCTTAAAAAGTTACACAAGAATGCTAGATTATTTGTAAAATACTTTTCACTGACAAAATGATATCTTGCTGCCAACGAATACGTTGGTCAATAGGCAGCATCCATTTAGTGGTTTTAAAGTAAACGGGAATTCCATGCATCAATTCTTGTAACAATCCCCCTCACCCTTCCCCACCCCCATGTGATTGTAAACCAAAATGGAACATTAAACTAGCTACTAGTTTTTTGGGGGCCTAATAGTTTATTTTTCAAGATGACATTTAAATCCGATACCTATTACTAAAGTATCCCTCTTTAATATTTAACCATTTTCACCATTTACAACACAAATGTGCAACTTCAAGGAAGCCATGCTTATTTTTTTCTCATCAATTCACAAACTTCTTTGGCAATCAAACATCAATTTTGATAACTTTGCGAAGCATACCATAAGTAGAGGACGATCTAATCTCCATGCAGCACAAAACTGTCGTGGACGGCATGAACGATTAAAAGAAATAATAATAATCGTAATAATAAGCGCAGAAATGTGGCAGATTTTAAACCGAGTGTGAGAGGAAGAGGGTGGGCCGGAGAAACGAGTTACTACGCAGTAAGTTAGCAGCAGGGTTGAAATCAGATTGCAATGAACATCTTTGACCAAATGGAATAAATTTTAACCCATATTTCATCGCATATTTGCCATGTGGAAAATGTCTTTGTCAAAAAATTTCACGTTAAATGGTTTATTCAGAAACTCCCCCTCCACCCTATAACCTTCTTCCTACTTCACCCCAGGCAGTAGACTGAAATCTGACTGTCATCATTGGTCTCTGTAATAGAGATAACTGACATGAGCAACCCCCCTCCCCTCTCCAATCCTTCCTACCTCACCCTAGACTGGAGACACACACCCAACCTTCGTCACTGGTCTGTGTGATAGAGATAACTGTCATGAGCAACTACTCCCCCCCCCTTCACCCTTCCTACTTTCACCCCAGGCAGGATGTGTCTCACCCAACCTTCATCAATGGTCTGTGTGATAGAGTTAACTGTCATGAGCAACTCTACCCCTCCCCCCCCCCCCTCCACCCTACCTTACCCCAAGCAGGAGACACACAGCCAACCTTCTTAACTGGTCTGTGAGATAGAGTTAACTGTCATGAGCAACTCCCCCCCCCCCTACACCCTACCTCACCCCAGGCAGGAGACACACACCCAGCCTTCTTCACTGGTCTGTGTGATAGAGTTAACTGTCATGAGCAACTCCCCCCCCTACACCCTACCTCACCCCAGGCAGGATACACACACCCAACCTTCTTCACTGGTCTGTGTGATAGAGTTAACTGTCATGAGCAACTCCCCCTCCCACACCTCCACCCTATACCCTTCCTACTTCACCTCAGGCAGGAGACACACACCCAACCTTCATCAATGGTCTGTGTGATAGAGTAACTGTTATGAGCGACTTCCCAAAGTAGCTAAGCAAAATTTTGTTCCATTTGGGCTGAGGACTTGATCAAGTCAAAAATATGACATCATCAAACCATATGTGCTTCAATAGGTTATGTTTTTTTCTTCTACTTATTACAATGTTCACTTTCCGTAATGGAGATGAGTTTTGTCAATGCCAAATGCAAAATAGTGAACCAACAACATAACATGATCGTGGTGACGTTGGTTTCAATGTCAACAATGTTAACATTTTACATTGAAAATATGAAAAGAAAAATAAAGAGAAAGTACAACGTTTCAGATCCTAGAGGCACTATGACATCACAGATTGACAACTTAACAGCTCCCAGAACAAGACTTTTATACAAAGGATATCTCTCAAGATTCTTCTTAGCTATATCGGGGAGTTGTTCTTCACAAAGATCTCTACCATGTAATCTAAAGATGACGGTTGGGTTTGTGTCTCTTTTAATAATACTTACAGCATGTACATCCAGTGTGTCCACATTCATATCATAGGCTGTTAGGTTCATACTCTCAAATACCTGGTAATAAAAGAAGAATCGTTTTAAATGATCAGAACAAAACTTAACCTTTGACCTTCACCAAAACAATAGGATTCTTCAAACCTACAATGAGGTTAAACTCAGATTTGTACACTTTTAGGGATGTCATCTTTTACAAGCCAATAAAGTCATATACGCATCTTACAAACTGTTATGAACACCAGGCGTCCCTTCATCTTTGGTAAGGGATTTAAAAGATATTGCTGTCCAATAACAGGACAAATAGCTTAGCACTAGTGATTCATGATATCTGTATTTACAGCATACAAATTCTTAAATCAAACAAATCTGAACTTTCAAATTTTCCCAGCAAACTACTGCTACTTCATTAAAGCATTCTATACCAATAATAAAATACATCCACTACCATATCCACTACACCATGCAAACCCTACAAGGCACATACAAAGCATATATATAGCATGTTTGATGTGCACACCTCTCTACCACCCACACAGTCCACCTGCCCCATGGATGCAAACCCTGCAAGGCACATACAAAGCATATACAGCATGTTTGATGTGCACACCTCTCTACCACCCACACAGTCCACCTGCACCCTGAATGCAAACCCTACAAGGCACATACAAAACAAAAACAGCAATGTTTGATATGCTCACCTCCATACCATCCCCCTGACTTCACTCTCCATACATACATACTCACTTGTCTCCACAACATTTACATGTGTGTAAACCAGGTGACAATCCCTGGTGTAACAGACCCTTGTGTTATTAGAGGTTTAGTCAACCTATGATGTGTCAAAGGTCAACCTACCTCATGAAGAGTCATAACTTTCTTCTTAGATTTATCGTAGTATGCTTGAACCTCCTTGTCATTTTTCATCTTCTTCTTGATGAACCGTAGCAGATGTTTCTGGTTCATGCAAGACGCTGCGTGGACGTGGGTGTCGACCTGTGGATGTCAAGAAATCAATTGTGAAACTGTTTTAAGTCAAGATAACCCTGTTTATGTCAAAATGGTCATAAAACGGCAATATTGCATTCATTTGATCACAATCTGGTGATACCCAAAAATAAAATGTATCTTTAACATTCACAAGATTCATTATGCACATCTTTGACACAGCTAAAAATGACAAAATTCAAATAAGAATGCTTTCTGGCTGAAACTAGTAATTGGCAATGAGAAATTTACTCAAAATAAGCATGGCATTGGATACAGATCAATTTAGTCTTGCTGTGTTTCAAAGTCAAATTGTAACCACTTTTTTGAGCAGAAATTTAATGTATCCAACACCACTATAAAGTGTTTAAAGAGGACACAGCAGAAGGAAACTTCAGTTTTTGAATTTCAAGAATTAATTTCAGGTATTAAGTCATCTATTAACCAGAATTATACCTTAAATTTGATCCCATCGGTGAAGTTAAGGCAATTTTCCTTGCCTAGACGGTTTTGACTCGAGACTGTTTTACAAGTATAAATCTATCTAATTCTGGCAGAATATATTCAAACCAATGATGATATGACAAAGATTCAAGATAGAACTAAACCACAGACCAACATGACAGAGGTTGTCGTTAACGCTGTCTTCCAAGCAAAGATTTACGCTCTAAGTATCTCTAAGTTACCTTATACCATTCTACACTGGAGCAACATACTGTATAACATGACAGTACTGTATTACTACTGTCAATACAACTGTGTTTGTGCGACATATCATTGCATTGCATCATGGGATACTCTCATGTGTGACATAGTAGTTGACTTCATTTCAGCACATGGCATGCCACTTTCTAAAGATTAACTTCAAACTAGCATTTTCAGCTCGCTGCTTTCTGGATATTATGAGTGAGTTTCTTTTATAACACTATTGTGCATTGGCAGAGACCTAAACGCTAAAACTAAGAAGACACCAGGTTCCGGCAAGCACAAATAAAGAGCAACGTACCTTTCTGATGTTATAGAAATCTCTGTGTCTGACAGCCTTCTGTGCGGCCAGTTCCTTCATCTCGTTCAGCAGGTTATGAAGATGAAATCTCGACGAGAGGTAGGAGAGACGGCGATAGGCAAAGGATTTACTGCAAAATGCAAAATAAAAAGCAAATTCCGATAGTTATTTATCTGCTGTAACATAGCATATTAATGCTTTGCAAAATGGAAAAGTTTTACCCAAATTAACAGTCTCATGTTTAGCAATTTTGTTCTACACAAAATTAGGGATGTGAGGGATATTTGAGTGCTGTGCGGATTTGTGTGCGATAGTGTCATCCATGTCCTGAGGGAGGGGTCTAAGGGGTGGAGACTAAGGGTTGGGAGTGTCCCCTTTAGGAAATTGTTGCAAATTTAGTATGCTTAGTTGGCAAATCTTTTTCCTATTCTGGAGCTAACTTCTGTGCCAAGTATTCACCCATATTTTGATAATTATGGTAATTCTTTTAAAATTAATCATCAACAATAGTGCCAGGCAGACATGTTTAAAATACTGTTTGTGCTGGGCAGCACTCAGAACTGCCTGGCGCAGCCGTCCACCACCTGGCGTTTTTACTATTTTCAGAATTTGTGATATCAACAATTTTCAAAATTCTCACAACTGGCATGAGACTTAGGTCAGCAGAAATCTTGGCTAAATTTAACACAATCTGGTAAAAGGCAATCAAATTTTTGCCTCTGCTTTCAAGCCAAAGAAGTAGGCCTCTGTTATTCCTGTTGTTCTACCTTCCTTCATGCTTTTGCATGTCTTACTTACTCCCTGCGATTACATGTAACCACCCAAAACAAGGTCCAGTTGTGAATTTTCAACCTATAAATCAAACTAACCATTGAAAACATCCCCAAAAATAACCAATTTTGTGCACCATCATCATAAAATGTCAAAAAAATGAAAATAACCATATGCACCCTAATTTTATATATTTTTTTCCCCCTTATTGACGGTTTGTAGAAATGTAGTGCAAAATGGCAATTTTCAGATTTTCAGTTTACTATGAGTGTTTTGTCATCAATGCGATGATGTCCTGTTCACACTTCCTTCTGAACGTCCTCTTCCATTATTTTCCTATATTCGACATTCAATTTTTGTAATTTTCACTTACATTGGTCCGTTTGCGATCAAAGCCAGAAGCATATTCTGATCCGCTAGGAATGTTTCTCTATCGGGGTAAGAGAGCTCCACTGGCTGTCCTTTTTCAACGTTCTCTTCGCTGTCGTAGACTTTGATGAGCCCGCCCTCCATCTTGAAGATACAGTCAACAGGCTCTTGCCACTCGCACTCAAAGGGATTCTCTTGGTTGCTAGGGGCATTGATGGGATGGTCTAGAAAGAGGCAACGAAAAATATTGAGTCACAAGTGACTTTTTCGTTTCCACGTTTGACACATGAAATAATAGAGAGCAGAAGAGAAAATAACAGTCCATTCTAGACAAATCCTTGATGTCGGGCCTGATATGGAAACACAAATAATTCTAAGAAACATCCGAGTTCTGAGAAGATTTCACATCACATCTGAAACATTAATTGTTAATATCTAGTCACACCTTAAGACTACATTGACTGAATGTCGCTGATAGGTTTGGGAATCTGACTGGTTTTTCTTAAAACTGTTGCTATTTCGTTATCAAGGTTTTGTCTAGAATATTCTAATTTGATGATTGAAAGTATAATCCAGATGAGGTAAACCTGACAAATTGCTACATTTTGCCCATTCTATCCCCCCCCCCCCCCCCAAACAAAAAATTGTCAAAGAAAGACTTATCTTATGGAAGAATAATTTGATATCATTTGATATCTCACCTTAAATTCTAGATTTAACCTCTCTGGTATTAAAGTAACATTGTTTTATAATGATTGCTTAGTACTGTGGCATGCTTAGGGTATAATTGTACATACCGTACTGAAGACCTCTTCATTATGCATGATAAAGTATAGTATACATCATTAACAAACAAACCATTAGATTGCAGTGTTTTTCTCTTTTAAGGGTTTCTTGTTAAGGAAAATGAGTTCAGGTTAGGAAATTGCAAATTTAGTAAATTAATGTGAGAGTATAAATAAATATATATGAATTTATCAATAAGATATACCTCATCACTTCAAACAAGTTTAGATTTGCATAGAGGGCATCCTTAATTTAAAAAAAAAATGAAACTCATAATTTATTCGACTTTGCTATGATAACATTTAGGGCAAACCCTTAAGGTTTTTCTTTTGTTTTCCTTAGGGCAACCAAGTTGTATTACTAGGTGGTATGAACAGCAAATTTTTATTTTCTGCCAAAACAAATGTAGGGAAATAACAAAGAAAGACCAATAGATCTACCCAGTAGAAGAGATGTGTAGGTTTGGTGAATAGAACACAGAGTGAAACTCTCCTTCGGGTGGATCATAGGATTACCATTATTTTTATGTTTTATGTCAGAATCTCAAAAGTGATGGAGGAGTATATTATTTTACCTAGATACACTTTACTCTGAATTTGGGGTAAACAATGCCCGTATGACAACCATCAAAAGCTGATTTTGGTGATCCGAACAGATGTTAGTTCGTCTTGGATGATTGGAGTACTGTTCAAAATTTGCCCTGATATTATACAAAGTTAGAAGTCGTTTACTCCCAAAACAAGGCTACTTTAGTTGTTCCATGAAGCTATAGCAAATTATATATACTTATAAATCTCTTCCTCATTGCTACCTCTTGAGTGTTTCAAGCTAACATGATGCCATGGTCATCATCAATTTGGCCTGAAAGGAAGTAACCAATTATGATATGTTTTAAAGGTGAGTATCTCAAACAAAGAATACATCAATGCCTCCTCCCATATTGTATATTCCAAACTAATTAAAACTGTTTGTATGATCTTCCACACACTATATAAAGCAGCATATACCCTAACAGAAATTAGCATATATATCAACAGAAGTGAAAACTGTTTTTCATGGATGACAGAACATAAAATGAGGCAATGGCATTTTAGTGCTTTTGTTTATCATCACAGCAAAAAAACGAAAGCACGGATTTGATGTTAGAGGTAGGAAACTGCATCAATTGCTCCAAAAACTACGGAAGTGAACAATTTTGCCGAGACAATATTTTTTTTTTTTTTTTTTCAAGCATTTTTTTGGTAGTATGACTTGCATTGTTTGCTTTCTATGATGCAGCTTCTACAGACAACTCTCGCTAACAGGTAATTCAATCTGAACCGTTTATAGATGCAGGAAATTCAAAAGAATCTACTGAAACCAAATCCCACTTCTGACACCATATCAGGGCAAACTTTCACATCTTGCATTTCTAGTGTACTGTACATACTGGTAGGTATTGTAATTTCATTCCATCATCAGCAGAGAAGTTTTTGGCCTAAAATAAGATCAATGATTTTGTGAGATTATGGAAAGTTAAGAAAAAAATAATATATTATCTGCTGTGCACTGTACTTCCCCATTCATAAAATAACCTGAGGACGAAGAAGAAGCTTCCTGTGTCAATATGTGTACAAGGGTCATGCTCATGAATATTTATACTTCTCTTATGAAGCAAGTGAATGTGCACAAGAATGAATGGTGACTATGGAAGCCCATAAATTCCATGTAATCATTGTGCCATAGTTTGGTACATTACTTTGCACAAAATGCTTCAAATTACAGACAAAATATTAGTAGATGATGTATATAGATGTGCAAGACCTTCATGTAAGGTCAATTATCAATGTTTATCTATAATTAAAATAAAATAGTATTCTTATCAACACCTTAAGGAAAATTCTGTATACGTACAGCTGATAACGTATTCATTAAGTATAATTCTAATACATATTCATGAGCAATGTGACAAAAAAGACCAACTGGTGCAAGAGATATTAAGATAGATTGAACAAAAATTTAAATTACAGTAGATAAGAGGGGTTATTAAAAAAAAAAAATTACATGTATTAGTTCATCCAGATATGTAGATATTTGCCAATTCTGATTGAGAAAAAAAAATCGCTTTTCTACATTTGAATTGACATAATCCATTCAATTTGTTTCTTAAAAATGCCAGCTGATATCAGCAATTAATTTCCATGACAATTTTAAGTCTCTTTAATATTAAACAGTTTGGCTTGATTCAGACAGGAATTTTTGTCAAACTATGAACTTCACTCTTTGCGGTATTATACTGTTTTTACATTTGAGATTTTTTCTTTAATATTCAACAAATATAGATTGGTGCCATCCAATTATATTAAATGAGTAAGTCTTAAATTGTAAGTCACCTACAATTCACCCCACCTCCCCCCCCCCCCCCCCCCGAAAGATATAAATTCCTGGAAACTAAACAGTGAGCCATCTGGGCATAACAATATTTTCCAATGATTCAAATGAAAAACAACAACAAAACTGTGGTTATGGCGATATTATTTTCTGAGTACACTGGGAACAAATTTTCATTTACAGCGTTACAAAGAATGGAAAAGGAATTCTGAAATGAAAAGAGAACGCCGTTTGATTTTCATTATTCTGCTGTTTTGTTGTTCGTTCTGTTATTTATATTACCGTGATCAACCAAGGGTAAACAATTTACAGATGGTTTTGGCATGATGCTCCAATAAGTGCAGCCGGTACAGTTTTAAGGTCATCTCTGTGTGACATTTAATTCATTTTTACTGAGGATTTTTCTTCAAATTCAAATGCATGTTATACTGTATGATACTTATCAGGCCACTAAATGTTGCCAACAAAAATATGTCCACATGAAACTGCAAAATATGTTTGGTAACGTCAGTTTCCTATTATTAATATATGACACCTTTCCATATAATTTTCTTCCACTTTGGAAAAATCATGATGGCCAAATTTCATATAGGTTACTATATACAATAACAATTACATGATTTTCAAAGATTTTTAAGTTACAGCTACAGAGTTATATCAATTGTACTGATCATAGCGGTGGAAACATGAATTGGAAGAAGTGCTAGGGAATGAGTCACATCACACACAAAACATTCTTATTATTATTATTTTTTTAAACAAATGACAAATTGAAGTGTAATATATCAAGCAACACAAATGTGGAGAAAACATTTCTACTATTGACATAGTGGTTGGGTACTTTCAAAATACCCATGCACAGCAGTGATGGGGTACTTTCAAAATACCCATGCACAGCAGGAAAATAACAACAGCTCAAACAGCAATCGACACACAAGCTGGAAGGGTGCATGACATGTGCAGAAACCAACTTACTATCCACAAAATAACCGTAATAGTGATACTTGGACTCTGTAAACAGAAAAACAACATCTAGCATAACTGATTAATCTCTTTGTTTTCCTCGTTCAAGCGGATTGATGAGGAGTTTAAGAAAGCTAAAGACGGAAGGAACATGAACCAAAAAAAAAAACAATAAAACATGCAGTGTGCATCTTCAATATAATTGAATAATACTAAAATCAAGAGCAAGAATGGAAGAGAAACAGACAGAAGAGACTAGGAGAGAGAATTCATGTTACCATGGAAACATAACCTGCAAGGAACATCAATATACGAAGCCTTTGAAAGAAAGGTAGAAAGGTAGAAAGGAACAGATAGATTGACTCGGGACTGTGCAGACCACACAAGCAATACGACAAGAGGGACATAAGATCGTTTTCTGTTATTGTTGTTGTTTCATTTTCCACGTTTCGAAACAATTTATCGATCCTTTTGTTCCGATCGAATCAAAGTAAAGAGACCATTCACTGTGACATGCTAAACAGTAAATAAGAAGTTAACTGCATTGTGGGTAAAGATTACGGTATTGTACTACTGGGTGAACAGGGGATCAAAACTATTAACACACTTCTCAAACATTTAATAAAAAAATGCTGTTTCCACATGCAAACTGCTACTTCCACTGGCCTGCCTAGACCGGGGCGTAATTTTCTTCCGGCTCAATCAACCAAATGGCCAAGCTCGGAAACAACATGATGGATTTGGCACCTCAGATGACACCAGAATCTTTCCCAAAGAGAGGGTATTGGTTGCCTAACCTTGGACGTGTCTTCAGCACCTCCTGGGTCTCGAATCTAAGCAAGTAAACTGTTACACCAATCTGTCACTGGGATTTCCAAACACATCACCTCATAAAGGGTTCTCTTTAATATAAACTTTAACCAATCTTAATGAATAAAAAATTTATTATAACAAACTCTCAATGTCAATTGTATCATATACTTCCTACCAAGCCCTAGTGCACACAGGACTTATGCAGTAAATAACACAAATGACATCAATAGAACAAGCCCATTAGCTCTCAAAGTACTTGAATTCAGGTCCACAGACAAAGGCCACTTCAAGAACAGTTCTGTTTTAATCACATGTGCTTCATGATACTAGTAAATGTAAACATTCCAACCTTATGAAACCGTATTGGTTCTTTGATAACACAGATAAAGATACTTGGCTAGACAATGACAATGTGTCCTCAACTGAAACCCCAACAGCTGTTTATTCAGTACTTACAAATGTCTGCATGTAATTTAGTTACATGAATTAAGCAATACATGCTTGGATGTTCTAAGTGATGATGATGTGTCTTTTAGTGTCATGAATAATGCATGGCATGGATTGCACAGGATGAGGTATTGAAATATTGGAATTTTAACATGTCTGGACGAGTGGTCGGAAGGGAATCTACTAAATACACCCACAATAGTACTTGCTGGTATACCTACCATATGATAAACAAAACCGGGGATGTTGTCAAAACAAGAAGATTTTGCTTGGATTGTATTACAGGAGACACAAATCAAACTATCATCTTTAGTGTCAATGCCTGGCAGAGATCTTTATGTTACAAGAGTGACTTTCATAAACAGCAAAATCTTGCTCCATCAGGCAGTTATCCTCATAAATAGTTGTGTCTGTTGGGCTTTCATTTTGAAAATCTGTGATGTCATAGCGGGACTACACGATCAGAAACCTTTCACTCCTTCTTGTATTTCTATTCAGTCACTGTTGATGTGGGAGTGTTTATATTGCAAAATTGATCTCGACGTCCGGATCAGATCCTGGTCTCTGCCACCATCAAAATAGGAGGATCAGATCTACAGCCATGATCTCAGGATCAGATCCTGATGTCGAGATCTGATCGGGATCTAGAGTCTGTTAATCCAGAGCTGCATATCATTCAGATCAGATCTCGCTATACTATGCTTGGTTGTGTTACAATCAACAATATTTTAAAACACAGCAGCTTTGATACAAGATCATCATTAAAACCAACAAAACTTTTGTTACAATTTCTAAGACCAAACTTTACATGACTGTTTTTAAAAAAAAAGCAAATGAAATAGAGGATTTTGGTGTAAATGTGAGGTGGCATCAGGCGTGTAGCCAGGAATTTGCCAAGGAAGGGGCGAAACTGTAGATTCGGCATTGCAAACTATCTAAGCGTACCGCCACCATGATTGGCGCGAAGCGTACAAGAAAATTTTGGCTGGAGATGCCTCCCAGATCGCTGGAAATGGCACTTCCCAGGCCTTGTAAGTTGCATCTTAGCATTTTCTCTTTTGAAAACACTAGCGATATCATAAAAACATTAAAAAAAATAAAAAAATATGCTGAGGGGGGGCGGCTGCCCCCTTCGCCCCCCCTTGGCTACGCGCCTGGGTGGCATTGGTTCAATGACAGGACATTTGCAATGGTGAATGGAGCAAGCTTTTTAAAGACATGCTGTATTTTCAGAAGCCGATGAAAAACTCAAACCATGTCAGTACCTGACACATCCTCGTAACGATTTTCTCTGCCTGAAAATAAAAAGGTCCAACAAGCTATTTTCAAACAGCACCTTGGACTTATATCTATTGACGATTTTTTTGTTAATACTTTTTTATTTTTCTATGCTACCCGACAATATAAACCCATCATAAATTGTAGATCATTTCGCTTGACAAGTCAAGACTCATTTTAAAATTGTTAAACCTCTTCCAGTTTTCTATATATAATTTTCTGATTTCTTTGGTAATAAATTTCTGATTAACAGCAACTTTTGCAATAAATGTTTTAAACGATTTCCTTAAAATTTTCTTTTGAATGTATTTCTCTTGTCTATACTGTATATATGCTACAATTAATACAACAATATCAAGAACATATGAGATACTACGGAGCAGGCTATACTGAATTGCAGCAGGCTATACTGAATTGCAGCAGGCTATATACTGAATTGCAGGTGGCTATAATGAATTGCAGCAGGCTATACTGAATTGCAGCAGGTTATACTGAATTGCAGCAGGCTATGCTGAATTGCAGCAGGCTATACTGAATTGCAGCAGGCTACACTGAATTGCAGCAGGCTATACTGAATTGCAGCAGGCTATGCTGAATTGCAGCAGGCTACACTGAATTGCAGCAGGCTGCACCACACTGTAGCAGCATCTACTATATACCGTATCCATGGCTCCCATGTATTAAAACATATGAAATTCCAGATTCTTTCAAGACCATGGCATTACTATGAAACGTACACACTTTCCTACACATGACCTAAGTGTTAGGCTAACTAAAGTTAGGCATACAAATTCCAAAACTTACTGGTTTGGATATTTACGAGTGACGAGCTTACCTGTCTCCTCACAACCTTAGCTGGCCCAACTCAAATGTCCAATGTATGCTAACAACTTTCGTTAAGTTCTGTTAACGGGGATATTCAAGGAGCCATGGACCCCAAACATGACATGCTGTATATAAAAAAGTTATGGCTATATCCATAATTTTTCACCAGTTTGATTTATGTCATGAACTTCTTAAAAAAAAAAAAATGAAGATTTTCCCTCATTTTTGCTGACTCCAGTTCAAAATTCAAGGACTTTGAACACCTAAAAAAGAGTTTGTAGCCTTTTTCCCTTTTTTTCCCTGAGATTTTTCCATTTTTATAGAGACTTTTTCTGGACAGCATGGTGTACTGCTTTAGCATGCTGTATAATACATACTACACTGTAGTATGTACATTATACAGCATTTCAGGGAGATGTCACCATAAAGCCTTAGAATACAGTCTTGCAATTCTGCAAAGGGCAAGGGTTCATTTTCTACCTTCATTTTGCGTCAATTTCCAATAATTGAGCAATAATTAAACCAATAGTAAAATGGTCACAGATTATTACAGATACTGGTGGTCTATTGTTTGCTAATGCCATGCTATAATAAACTAATGAATTACATTTTATCTTCAATGTCAATACAGATTACTACCTGAAACAATCCTCGTCTGAAACACGTTACCGGATAGAACTGAACAAACGATGCGGTTTTCTTCTTTTATCTGATTAAACACACCGAAGACCACCTCTATGGTACAAACCAAGTCCTAGATAAACTAATTTGGTATGAATGGATTACTGTATACCCCGTTGCCCAATCTGCTCAGTAGAGATTACAGAGCACAGAAATTATCTGGTAAAACATACTGTAGCCAAAATGTGACACAACATGGATGAATTATTACATAAATGTCAAGAATGTATATCAAGTTTGTCATGTACACAGATGTTTCATGTAATTACTGTTTAAGCATTATCAGCAAAATTCAGAATTTTTTTTTGAACACTACAATAACGCGTAGCATAGGCGTAGGAGCCTAATTTGATTTTGGGGGGGGGGGGGGGGGGGCTGTAACGACTTGCCAGAAAAATGTAACCAAATTTTTGGCGCGCTCCGCATGCGTTCAACATCTTAATGTGCATATCATATAGGCATTCTTCGGTTATTACATCACATGCCAATAACATAAAATCATTTTCCTTGTTATTACCCTTCCATATTGGTTATAATTATTGGAGAAGTCGTTACAATAATAACGAAAATAATAATATCAGTTTAACCATTTAAAAACACATTGCAAATTATTATTTTTTTATTTTTTATTTTACCCAGCCCCCCCTCCCCCCTCCTCCTACGCCTGTAGCATGGTGCTGATTACTGTCAATGTCTGTGAGTACTGTTCACTGTAAAAGATACAATCACTTGCATTCATATTACAGTGCATTTAACTGAGGACATATCTTAACACCAAGACCTTACAGATAAATTTGCATAATCTATGTTTCACAAATTATTTATAGATTTTATTCCTTGACTTTCTCCTAAGTTTGGTGAGACCCCCTCACTTTATCTTTTCTTTGTTTTCAGTCAAATTGTATTCCTGTTGAATATTCATTAGCTATGAAAAAGAGTTTTACAACACTGCAGAACTTTATCTATCATTTAACTATATAGCTAATATTCCTTTAGCTATGGTAAAATTGATCTAAAGAATTTTTATCTAAAAGAAAAGTTTATATATCAACTATATAGCTAATACTTCACAGAAATGTATCCATTCCTGGGACATATGACAAGTATAATAAAACTTCCACAGAGGGGAATCAATTAGGAAAAAGAAAACAGTTAAAAAAGGAACAAAAAGAAAGGAAAATCCCCATTTCCCCAAACATACCCCCATTTCAAAAATTATGCCCATGATTAGCTGTTCTACCTTGTATGAGTAGAGAGATCTGTAGATAGTAGATGGCATAAATCTGCTGCTGAAAGCACAGGTCAAGGTAAACCTGCTAGAAATGCTAGCATTTCATGAGAGTAGAATTGAGTAATAATAGTGCACTAATACAGTGGAGATAGGTCAGGCTCCCCCCCCCCAAACCCCATCTTAGTAAACGTTCTAGCAAAACCCTGGGCCGGATCCAAAAATATTTTCAAACATCTGAACATGGATGAGGCAATACTGATGTATTAAGAAAACTTGACAAGACCTTGTGCATCTAGAATTTTAACCATTTTTTAAGAGTCTTGAAAAAGTACAGTAGGTCTGAAGTCAACAGCTTCCCAAAATGGGGAAGCTTGCGTAACTTTAATGTCTGCTAAGTTGAAATTCCTATTTAGAAGGACACTCTTACAAGTACACAGACTAGTCAACTCTCCCGGTTTTACCGGGAGAGTCCCAGTTTGTACTCGAATCTCCCGGCCTCCCAGTTTCATATTCTATTCTCCCGGTTTTTTAATTTTCCATCACTTGCGACATTGCTGAAAAAAGCCATCACTTAGTCCTATGCTTAGTAATTGCCCACAGTAACGCTGAACAGGAAAGGCTATTCAGTGTAGTTCGCAAGAACAGGACAGACAGTTGGTCAAGTCTCAAGTTTGATGTGACTCTATCTAGCATACTAGCCATGAAGTCACAGAACCCAGAGTCCACTGTTCCCTGTTTCAAATGGAAGCCTACTAAAGAAACCCTGTAGAAAGCGAAGCGAGCTGCTGTAAACTACAACAAGAAACACTGATTGGATGATTCTCTCACTGTATTGCATAAGTAGACTATACTTAGTTTGAAGTATTTACCTGTATATCATTTCAGTTGAAAATTACCAACTTCCCTATTTTCCCCTTGTTCTCCCTATTTTTTGGCCCTGAAAAATGTTATTCTCCCTATTTTGGGGTCAAACAGGTTGACAGGTCTGAGTATATGTATTTAAGTCAGTATCATCAGTCTGTACAGACAATGGTTTTGCTACTGATGTAAAAAAAGTCTGTCCTTCACTAAAAAAAAAAAAATTCCTAATTTCTTTGCATGCAGTAAATAAAATAAATATAAAGGGCAAAAAAGGAAAGAAAAGAAAAGAAGAGAGTATAAAGCACAATATAACAAGATACAGAAAACTAACTTTTACCACGTATCCCTTGAAGTTACTAACAGTTAATTTCTGAGAACAAGTCCCCAGAGAAATTCTCTGAAAAACTGTCCCAAACAAAAACCACAAAAGTGATAATCACCAGGCATCCTAGCAACCAACAAACTAAAATTTGTTATTTAAGAGTATATCTCATTTGCAAATGGCAGCAGATTTGCAAACAGGATATTCACCAGGGCAAATCAGAACAACTGTCAGACAATAACGTTTCAGAGTAGTCTCCAGATCAACAAACCATTTTGCTGACACTTACAGTCTGTCCGTCTGAACACAATTGTACAATTAAATTAGGCCATCAGCTGAAGCTCAAAATGTGGCTGTAAAATCAGTTTCGTTCCAGCAACACCGGGTCTAGACTTTAAATGCATTTTTGGGTAGTTTAATGCATCACAAACATTATATCAAAAGTTCTCCAAAAAATTTCCTGCAGTATTTTTGTAAGAAACCTTTGAAATTGGGTATGTTATGTAGACATTACGTGCTACGATGCTATGTATTAGGAACACATGTGCTAACGTTAGATTTGGTACAGTGGTGCATACATACCACTCTTTTCTTATATGTTAAATTACGACTGATAGGCTATATTTTTTTTTTGTATAATAGTTGGGTCAGGGTTACAAGAATGGTGGAAGAGGATTCTGGTCTAAGGGTCAGTGAGGGTTGTTTTCAGGCATTACAAGTTGTGCCCCCCCCCCCTCCATTTTCGCCAAAATGGTAAAAAATCACATTTTCAACTTTGAAATATGAAATACAATTTTTGCACATTATAACTTAAGGGTTTTAATTATAAAAATGTACCACTTTTAATAAACTCAGATATAATGCTTTGTAATAAATCAAATATTTTTAGATTTTCCCCCTATGTTATGAATGCATTTCGTCTGTGCATGTATGCGTAAATATGCGTATATAATGAAAAGTTCCTCTCCATAATTGTTACACTCCCCATCCAAACTGTTCTACAAATGCGACCCCCTCCCCCTCTACTTTACATGTAGCTAAATCCCTAGTTACAATGAGATGTACCAATGCCCCAAGACCAGTGAGCTATTTCTTTTGTATAAATCAATATATAAGTTGGCACACTAAGACGTCATGGCATATCGTAGATGTGAAATAAAGTTATAGTCGGTATATATCCGTTACCTTAGTACTCTTTCTACAGTCTCCTGCAAAACTAGGTACTTTCTCCTTGTTACTGAAACGACATGTTTATAATTCGTATTCCTGCAAAAAGAGTTTCCAAGGGAGTTAACGCATAAAAGAAAAGATCGACAAGGTTTCGAATGGTATTTTGAATAATAATAGTTCTATATTCTACAAATAATATGAATAATAAAGGTGAATGGTACAAATAAGTGAATAACGAAGACAGTTAACTTAAGCCCCAGATATAAAGAAATAATGTATCTATTAAGACTGGGTCGATACACTCAATGGTGTAGTAGAGCTGGGCCTTTGCGATGATTCAAGATACAGGTTCTTCATCAAAAGGCGCGGCGCGGAATTAATAAGTGATTAAAAGTTCATCCAAGGACAGTTGTACTAGTCTTAACAGTATCCACTTCAATTCACTGCATGGAAGTCAGATATGGTATGGAAAAGGGAAAGTCTATTCCGTAGTAGAGGTGAAGATAATTAGATGAAATAAAAGTCACTAAAGACTTGAATATCCTTCAGTCAAAACTTGAACAGATGCACAGAACATATTAACAATATGAATAAAACAGGTAACGAAATGTTACGGCAAACAATAAAGAACCGTGATATTGGAACAGGGTCAGGGGCGATGGTTCCCCAACAACAGTATATAAACCTTTGACTGGTTTCAGGACGCGGTATTTGCGTCATCGTCATCAGTAAATGTAGTTGTGAATATGCAAGAGGTAAAGCATGCCCATAACACCCTCCTCCCCCCTCCCATCCCCTCTAAAAAAAAAGTGTGATTTGAAGAAAATGTGGATATTTATCAAAGGTGTCTGGTAGGTAGGGTAATCTACGTAAAACTACTAATAGCTAAAATGAATATATGAATAAGATCATGTTTACTGGTTCCTTTAAACTCTGGGGAACAAAATAATGACAACATGACTTTGAAAAAGTTAACCCTCTTCACAAACTTCAAACTTGATTAAAATTTCAGACTAAGATATCGAGATTTAACACCATCACAGTTCATCCTCCAAATCATCTTCCCCTGCATCAACAATCTCAACATCTTCTTGGAAGTTGCTGCAATTTCTATATTTACATAGGTCTGTACACGGTAGTTGTGCATTCATTCAGGAACATCTTCCTTTAAGACATTTGCCGACTCTACAGCTACTGCTGACACACTGAAGCAAAACATCTGGGTCAGGTGGCTTCGTCATCCAAGTGATTATAAGGTCATCATTTTCAAGTTTACATCCATGTCCCTCTGGTGAGAGTGCATCAATCCTTGGCTGCAATGCCCTACTGTGAATAGCAGCCTGGTTGGTGCAGCGCTTAACATGCTGGATCAGAGCATCTTTTGTTGGTGGTAAACTCTGCTCTGAGGAGGAGATGAACAGAACACCTTGTACCATGAAATTGGATATTTTTGAGTCTCACATTTTATGATGGGGTACCAATATAATTACAATTCAGCTAGAAATATGTTGCAAATTTCTTTAATAATTTCAATGGAAAGATTAACCTGATATTGCATCTCAAAGCGTTTAGAGAATTTTTTAATTTTCCTTGGGGGAGGACCCCCATATTCCAAAAGTCCTAGATCCACCCCTGAACACTCAATGAACCACACATTGAAGAGAGTACTTTACCTTTCAAGATCTGTATGTCTTCCTTGTCAAGAATTGTATCTAGTTTCTTCAACATAGAGAGTGGTACCTCACTTCAATGGCAACACGGTCTTTTCCTCTAATATTAAAAAAATCTGGGCTCATCTTTTTTCCGCTCTGCTGCTTGTCGAAGCAATACCTTTATAAAATGAAATAAAAAAAGCAAATTGTTTTGCATTTTCTGTTGATCAAAATGTAAGTTTGAACAAATAAGAACTAAGACAATTTTATTTATATAACATGTGATCTGCTCATCTTCTATGGACAAACAAAGACACATTCAAATTTTGCAAACCAGTGTCATGCAAAAAAGAATTAAAACAGGCTTTTTTTGACAGTACAGTACATTATCTCTTAATGTTATGGTTTAAATTATACAATGGTAGATTATATCTGTTACTAATAATAAAGGAGACAGATACTTGTTCATTTTGGTAAAGCTAGACAGGCTGACCATAAGACCTTGCAAACCTAACCTTATTGCACCTTTGTTACACTTATTTTTCTAACTAATATAATATCTCTATCATTCAAATAAAGGGCCACAGTAAGAAAACTATGAAGCCTGTATTTAACACTTAGGCTAGTGCCCCAGATGGAGAATTTGAAACAAATTTCCGTTCCTACCACCTTATAACAAAACAAATCAGATGACCATGCCACTAAGTAATTATATTATGTTCAGGTCCAACACTGTGCCCTTTGACTTGGATTCTATCCCTTAAGAGCTACTGATCTTGCATTATGCAACTTCTCTTAACACTTCAACTATGCCACAGAAGTACAAGTAGAGTCGTGTAGTATGCTTAGGCTTACCTCCATCGAAAGTCTCTGCCTGCTGCAGCTTGTCCCGTTTGCAACGCCTAGTAATGTATTGTTTCTTTTCCCACATATAATAAATTGAACAGGCAATACACCAGAGCTTCTGCTTGGTTTCCTCGATCTTTTCCGTCAATTCTTCGTTTAAAATCATATGGGGTCTCCTCTGGAACTGTCCGTTTTCTTGCAGCAATGTGCTTGCTATCAATGAACCGCCTGTAACACTTATCGTGGAACCCCATCATACTATGCTGTTGAACACACGCTTGATCGTAGTAGGCCATGGAGTAATCAGTAGTACGGCGATATCACTGTCTCCGCCGCTGAGATTAAGCCAATCTTTAGCGCAGGAAGTAACTTTATTCCATCGTTTATTCGTCAGTGCCTTGAATGCTTCAAATTTTACAGATTCAATGTGCACTGAGCACTGTAGATTTCCGTGTGTCGGAGACTGACTAGCGCCCGTGGGAGCCGCCATGTTTGTTGTTTTCTACAAAGATTGCACACAGAACTCATGGCTCATTGGACAATTCATATCACATGGTACAGATATCTCACTGGCGCACAACTTTTGAACGTAAAACGGCAGGTTTCTTAACATACGCAATAAAAAATATAGTTCGATCTTTCGAGCGGAATTGCAAAAAAACTGCAGGAAAGTACATGGAGAACTTTTGGATCATTAATCTTAGTTAATTTATGTATTCAATGCTGTAGAGAAATTTTAGACCCGCAGTTGCTGGAACGAAACAAGCGAATTTCGACCTTCAGCTGATGGCCTAAATACCTTAAATCTTTGGATTGCTTGCCGTTACGCTGCACCTTTGTAGAAAGGATTTTTATAGTATGTCTATAACATCACATCATGACTAGAAAAGCTGACTTTGAAGTTGTTCCAGGGAATTGTTCTTTAACCTAAAAACCTAGAAAGCCAAAGTACAAGTTTTGAAAAAAAAACAACAACAACATAGGATTCTTGTAGTCACTAAGATGAATCCATATACCAGGTACGAAAGTATGAGACTAATTAGGCATCTGGCAATCTGCAAGACCTCTCATGAACTGAAATTCAACAAAATTGGCAAAAGGACTGACGATGCTTGTAACTAACAAGTCCTGAATTTCAAGACAAATTGACTCAGGGCTTAAGGTAATCAACACCACCCACTGATGCTATTTGTATCCAAGTTTGCTTTTATATGCCCTCATTTTAACGAAATCATGGCAAAGGACTGCTTACAAAACAAATATTAATATTGTATACCTATACGGTAACTTACAGCATGTTCATAATCGAGTTTAATGCCTACATGTATACTTAAATCCAGGAGTGTAGAGAGCCCAGTTGAATCCTAGATATATGTGGTTTCTATCTAATATACTGAACACTGCAGTATAACCAGTAGTGTAGAGAGCCCAGTTGAAACCCTAGGTATATGTATTTTCTCTCTAATATACTGAACACTCCAGTATAACCAGGGGTGTAGAGAGCCCAGTTGGATCCTAGGCATGTAGTTTTTATCTAATATGTACTGAACACTCCACTATAACCAGTGCTAATATTTTTCATATTTTTTATAATGCAATGTCAGCTAATTAGACTTACTCAAAGCATCCATGGTGGTGCTGAACTGTCTCATGTCATGCTCGGCAGGTTCTCTGTCAACTTGACGCAAGTACTTGGCCGTCGTGGGAGGAAACGAGTGCATGGCCAGCTTACAGTATTTCTCCCGAATCAAGAGGGCTTGAACCAAGGACTCTGATGCAACATGGAGGTCCTCTAGTGGGACCTAGCAAGGGTAACAGAAAGGAAGAAAAAGAAGAATGAAACAAAAAAGGAATAAAATGAAGAAAAAAAGACAAAAGAAAAAATGAAAATGTCAATAGCTTACATTTAGTCGCCTGTGCTTTATAACTAATATGATCTTAATGCCAGACTTGTTTAGCTTGGTACGGATTCACTTGAGTACTACAAGGACAAAGCTACACACTTTGTTAAGGACGCAACTTGTTGAATGTTTTGCTCATAAAAATGGAAATAGTTTCATCCAAACTGAAGGGGTTTAAGGTACTTACCCGCTGCCAACCTTTGACCTCTTTCGTAATATACCATTCTACCATTGCAATCTACCATTTGTAATCTACTGTACACATACATGTAATATTCATGGACTTTCTACTCTTTCATTGTGAAATAGCTGTTCTGGGTTAAGAATGGACCACATGACAAGGGTGTTTTATATATATATATATCTATCTATATTGTATATATATATATATATTATATCTATATATATATTTGATCATATTTCAAATATGTGTATCGCTGACAAAGACAACATTCAAGACGCTGTACTCTCTGTTGTACCATCGCACGACCAAACTCGAGGGAAAGGAGGGAAGGAGGGAGGAGGATGAAGGAGAGAATTACCCCGCTAGTGTCTTCACCACTGATGGATACCCTTTGGAACTCCAGTCCGTACATTCCTCCCATGTCACTGTCATCGTTGGATCGCGGTGATGCAGACGAGCCGCCATCCACCGGTTCTGCTCGTTCTGATAATGTCCGTTGTCTACGGAGGAGGATGAGAAGAAGGTAATATGGAAAATGAATCAGGAATAATGGTCATTTTAATCCCAAATAGAGCAATTTTCAAGATTCTTCTGACAAGTACATTCCAAGCAAGCATGCATGATATATCAAATTAGGTTTTTTTTATTCTATTGCTTCCTCAAATTCAGAGAAAAGAATGACTACAAATTTGATATGTTCTACTATTGCTATGGATACCTGGCTTAATTTCTCCCCCCTGGTACAGTAGATCTATAAGCAGTGAGATAGAAAATCTAAGTGAAATGATGGCCGATTACTATTCATTCTAATTCCTGTAGCTTGACATGATAGGCAGGAACTACAATTAAACACATTAATGTGATGAATATATAAAACAATGTTCACTGACACAGACTTTGACAATTTACAAATATAAACACAGATGAGCTAATTACTGTGTTCATATTGTTGAAAATATTGACACTTTGTTGCTAACATTAAGAAGAAATGAACATTCCAAAACTTACTGGTTTGGATATTTACGAGTGTCGAGCTTACCTGTCTGCCCACAACCTTACCACTCTCCTTCTACATAGAGGGCGCACAGTATTCAAAGGTTAACAGTTCATTCTAGGCACAGAGAGTGCTAAGGTTGTGAGGAGACAGGTAACATCTAATGAGGTAAAGAGTATACGTCATCGATATTTACCCCAGATTTTAGCATGCTCAAAATTGCCAGAAGTTTTTCAAAAGTACTTTCCTGGTGTTTTGCTGCAAACAAATACAAATTATTCTCAGACACCAAGTGCTGAGGGTTGTTCCATTAAGCATTTGAAATCTTTTGGAAAAATACTACAAAGTAGGAGTACTACAGTATAGCTGGATATTTCTCAGATGACATTTGGAGCTAAAAATGACCCTACAAGTTGAAAAAATTTCATCGACAAATCTAATTCTGTGACAGATGAACAGGTCGATGATGTAACAGGATGCTATAATCCAATAAGCTAGGGAGTAAACCACAAACTTCGCTCCAATTCTAGTAATGTTCTGGTAGTCCCTCGTACAGTATTTGGACCACATTTGGTGAGCAGGCTTTTGGTGTTGCTGGTCCCCACCTGTGGAAATTCTCTTCCTTCTGATCTCAAAATGTGCTCCTCGGTTGGTCTTTAGAAATTGTTAACTTATCTTTTTGAGAAAAGCTTTTAATGTCTAAACTGTTCTGCTTTTCCATCTGGATATTTTATGTTTGTTTCCTAATATGTTTTTACAAAATTAAAATACAATTATAACTAAAACTTGTTTTATCTTTCTTTGAATAAAATGATACATCAGGCAGAAACATTTACCAAATTTATAGACCCTGGCCGGGTCACAACTTATTATGATATTCAACTTGCGATCCAAACTTGCATGCTGTCCTTGGAGATGAGTGATGTAGTATGCGACAAGGTTCCAGTCAATGTGTAAAATCTGTCCCACTTTTCTAATATTGACTGAATCAGGATATTTAATTTACTCATGAAGAATATAAAGCTATGGACATGCAAGTTTTGTATTAAACAACCAATTCAATTGGTAACTTTATGGGAGAGAAATCCCTATGATTTAACAAGTGTTATAAAAAAATCTAAGAAAGAAATCTCCACACCTTTGTCTTTGTCCTTCTCCAGTTTATTCCTTACCCCCTTCCCTTAATCCTCTTTTTGTCCCTCCACTGTTTATCTCCTACAGTACCTCTCCTCTTCCCCTGCTGGTTTCTTTCTTTCTTCTCTCCATCCCTTGTCTACTAATCCTCTTACATCTATCTCTTTGTGTTCACCATGCTCATTAACCTGTCTGTATTATGTGCATGTTTTTGTCCCTTCTGTTACTGTTACTTGTCATTTAGCCTTTGGAAAAGATCCTGCTAGGATCGAAACGTCAGGCCAACTTACTTTTACACAAAGAAAAATCGAACTGATTTATTGTTCCTAGGTGAACGTCTGGAGTGAAACCACATCTCAAAAATGCGGTTCCAATTTGATAATGATGCACTTGTGCAGGATGGCAAACTTAAAGAGTGGAAATTCAACCTTCAAATAGCACTAGTTTTAAAAGCCGTTTTAAATAAGAGATAATTTGCATTATTTCACAGCATTCGATGATATTGTGTATACATGTACAGTATATCCCAAAACTTACCCGATTTGGGGTACCTTCTTCGCCACCTGGTTTACCTGTCTCCTCACAACCTACCCACTATTGTTCTACCGCCAGGTCACTCTAGGCACGGTATCTGAGCAGCGGGAATCTGGTAAGTTGCGAGCAGACGGGCGACAAAGTGACGTAAATTACCGGCATCAGTACTGTACATATAAACTGTAAGATGAGAAGCACACTGGATTATACTGTATGAAAGGGTGAAAAGCACTCACGACACAGATGGCGAACTCCCGTTCTGGAAAAACCCGAGTCCTGCGTTGGTGAGAAAGCGAGAACTACGGAAGGACACAGTGTAGAGTAAGTTTTTGGAGAGAAGCACAGCAGCGGTTGATTGGTGAGATTATAACGGTAGATGGATGTTAATTTGAACACAGCAAAGATCCATGAAAAAAATGAAGATAAGGGTGGCAGAGTGCGTAGAGCACGAACGGCAGGGAAAGAATGAGAGAGAAAAAAACACACGAGAAAAACATGAATTATGCAAATTAGTCTAAGAAACAAATCTACATATATGTACTGTATGAGTTGAGAGTGAAAACGGAATAATTATAGCTTAATTGCTCATTATTACAATGACATTGCTTTTTGTCTTTTTTCTTGTCTGTTTTTCTAATTTTTCGTCGAAAAGCTTTCAATGTTTGAATACAGAGCTGGTATATATATATGCCAAGGAAAGAAAAAGGCGATCTTAAGCATTACTGTACCCTATGTAAGTTCCAAAGTTTCCAAGCTTAGTAATGGACCTGGTGGTTAGAAGGTGTGTGTTTACACTAGATGGTATTTATTGAACATAAAAGTTTCCGAAGACATTGTTAAGTGTATGATGAGCTAATTAAAAGCAGACTAGCATAATATCATACTGTATCTAGCTAAGAAGTTATTATCTCTCTTCACATCAACCCACTTGCAGTGGAAAATGGATATAAGGAGGATTTAGGGAGGGTGGGGGTTGGGGGCATGGGGTTGGGGGCATGGAAGGGAGAGATACACAAAAACAGAGTATTAATACTGGTACAAATTGACCATTAATTGCTGTTTGGCTTTAAAAGGTGCACAATATTGATCAATTTTTTGCAAAATGTACTTTCTTACAGCTTGTACAATATTTCAGAAATACAATGAGATGAAATGCTATAATTCAAGAATATCAAGGCCTCTCAGTACAGGGGAAAAATGCTAATTGAGACTGGCTGACTGTAAATTGCCTTTTGAAAATATATGCAGCATATCAATGACCATATCTTGAATCTGTAGCATATTTGGGAACAATCCTGCTGACCTTTAACCCTTGCATTGTGAATACAGGAAAGGAGAAATGAAACTTCCTGTTACACTGTATCAGCAAAGTTCAAGTACTGTATATTAAGTACTAGAGTCTGTATTATAAATACTGGATGTCTTTATTTTTTCTCTTTGGCATAATATATACTCTAAGCTGGATTCATACAATGAAAAACTTTTCTCTCTATGAACTGTAAATGTCTGGTTGGATCAAAAATAAAAAAATAAATCAAAAATTCAGAGAACATTAATACATGTTGGATAATGCTTCCTTGAAAGAAACATACTATCAGCAATAATCAATAAAATATAATTAGTTTCTACGACATATATTAACATTTAAAGCTCCACCGAAGAGGAAAAGAAATCGAGAAACCCTTGCAAAGTTTGTTTTTAAAGATACATTTGTTAATGTCTGAATCGTACAGTAAATTTCAGTAACTAAATTATTACAGAAATCACCAAGGTTTGTACTTGCGGAATTAAACCAACTCATCCTTTGTGATATGCAGCCTACAGAAAGTCTAAAAGCCTAAATAAAATCACCTGTTTTGGATGTTTCTAAGTGATACTACTGTACTTACTTTCTTTACACCACAGTAGCCATCTACAAAAACCAAGCCTAGCCCATTGGTGGTAACCATTCTTCATTGTTTGAAGCCAACAATCTTTCCTTACTGGAAGATGGGGGATGTTTTTCACCCCTCCTTTTGCATCAATCAGCCCCTCCCCCCTTCCCCTCCTCTCACAACTTGTCTTTGGTTACCTCTGACATTGTAGGAATAACCACTTTTTAGAGGAATCACCAATTGTTGACCATAACAATGAGTTATATTTCGATGGACTATCTCTAACCACCACTCTAGCCCTGATACAAAAAGAAAGAAAACGTAAATTTAATCTCATAATGGACACAGGCTTTAATCCTTGTCTCCATTTTGTTTCTGATCTATTCTGTTATTACAACATAAAATTTATTGATGGCTTCAATTTCATGGGCACTGCCAGCATTTTTAAGCAAATGGACTAAATATCTAGCAACAAAACAGATCTAGAAAGATTTTGACATTGAAAGCAAGAATAATCAAAATACTTGTAGGAAAGTGTTTTAGTTAATTGACCAGTATTATCTACCTATGAGGGCAGTTATAATACACTCTATCACCTCGTGCAAAATGCAGATAATTTACTTCAACTCTAACCTCTGATATTTCAGCTGTTTTTCTACGGCAGTTCTTTTCTCTTCACTGCTCTCGATGGGAACGTCATCTGGAAACTCATAGTTGGCGGACCGGGACTCGTCGTTCCGGGAACTCTCTGCGTAGACTTTCTGTGCCAAGTCTTCATAGGTTTTGTCCATGGGACTGGGCTTGTGCTTCGGAAAGGTCTCGCAGTTCTTCGAGGAAAAGTGGGTCAGAGCTGTCGATAGATAGATGATGTCAATATTAAAGAACATTTATAAATTTAAATTTTTTTAATTTACTGTGGTGTTTTTATTCTCTAATATTAGATACTGGTATGACTGCTACATATATATAGTATATAGTACAATTATGCAACTTTTGGTTCAAAAACAAATCCTTTGAAAATCAGATTTACACCATTAGATAACTCCACTCTCTGAATAGAAAGAAATATATTGTAATAAATAGTGTTACGCTGTACATGCTCACTGATGGAATTAAGAGGACAATACCTTCAGTAATAAATGATAATTTACACTTAGTAAGTTATACCCTCACAAAGCTGTACTTCTGAATGACGTTGGAAGCCTATAGTACAAAAGCAATTGATTTAGCTTGTTTTGGCCTGCAATACACTGTCCAAGGTCAAGGTCTCTGTCTGTGGGCTTGGTAATGCACTTTCAAATAAACAATGTAAGGCTGATGGCTGATAGAAATTTTCTATTACTATACTTAAGGTATTCAGGATAACTGTTGTTCACATTTCGTTAATTTTTCCCCCTTTCATAATTTTGGAAACGCATTCTTGATCTTGGTTAAAATCCTTAAATTTTCCGGGGCCATTGATTTGGCCAATTCTCTGCATCTATCCTGTTCATGGAATACAACAGGTTCGCAGCTGGTAGGTCTTAAGAAATATCTATTCTTAAATAAGAGGATTGTCGGGCTCATTGAATGGGAAATATATCAGTGAGGGAACAATTTGGTTATACTGTAGGTTAATTGTAATTGAAAGCATATATGTATGTTGATTGTAGGCATTTAATAGAGGAGTGTAATGGATAATAAATTGATCGCATTTGTAAGATTGATTTGGCCATTCGAATTGCATTCTGATCTCCCAAAACCACCTCTCCAAGATATATCAGTTTGTACCACCATTTAATATAGACCCCTCCTCTCCTATCCTCATGATCCTCCCCATTCACATCCCTTCCTACATACAGTATAGTATCACCCTGTGTACTCCAGCCCCCTTCCATACCTCTCCACAATGTTCAGTATGCGTGTTTACCACCCTGTCTGCCACACCCACTATCCACAATAATTGCTCAATTTGTACCACTCTGTAGACTTCAGTCTCCCCACCCCCACCCCATCCCACATCCAACATACTGTACATACCTCTCCACAATGTATGCTCAGTTTGTGTGGTACCCTATAGACAACAGTCTCTTGCATGTACTGCTCTCTCCACAATACCAAGATGCCAAATCTGTACCATCCTGTAGGCCACACCCCCTATAGTCTACACCCTATAGGCCACATCTTGTAGACCACACCCTCCAGCTCCCACACCCCAGATATCTCCCTGGAAGGCATATGTCCAATTTGTGTCACCAAGACCCTGTAGACCATTCTCAATTAACAGATCTTTAACATAAGTACATGTCAAGGGCTGATGATTGCAAATACCCTTTTAGCTAATTGTCTTTTGTCTTTAATTAGTCCCTTTGAAATTAATTAGCCACTCAACTTGTGCTTCCATAACAACCTTTTACTACAGGGTAGAATGAAATATTATGTACGGCATACACTTACTTACATACACAACAGTATGTACCAGGGATATTATAAAGTGCAGTACAAATTAATACACGGCTGACAGAATCACAGTGGAGTTTAACAATTACAAGCAGACACAAAATGGAAAAAGAACTGTACAAACTAGCTCATTTGTATGCAACTAGTATACATGGCAATCCACTCAGTCATGCTATACAGTTAAAACTAAGCAAGGCAGATTATTATAAATTATTCACAGTATTGTATGTAAAACATATCCTGGACACCTGCCATTGAATCCACTTAAATCCCTTGTATCTGATACAAGCTGCATACAGTTATGAATACATCGCACAGAGCGTTCTATTTAGAGTTCTGTGGAAGGATCAGAGTTTAATATGTTCATAGCTACTGTATATATGTATACTGATGTTATTTACTTCACATTTATACTGTACTTGACTACATATATCATGTCTATACCCGTAGCTTTTAACATGATATTTAATGGGAGCTCTAGGTCACGCCATACATTATTTTTCAGCATTTAATCAACATCAGCTTGATCATCTAGTACTATACAGCTAGATGCTATCCTTGTACTTTACAGTGTACTCAACAGTGTACGTGCAGTATAAGTTTACTTGACAACTGTACATCTACAGTATTCCAAAATGTACAGTACTGTAAGTCCTATATGATATTAAATACATACTACTGTGGGAACTATACATACAGTAATTAGCTGAATAATTTCATGAAGTAAATTCTTTAGGAATATGCAGGGCAGGGCATGATCATTATATTTGATGCAATAGACTAATTAAAAGATTCATCTATGTAGGCACAATGTAATTACATGCAAAGGTAAACCTATAACCAATTTCAATTGATCACGGTATCCCCTGGGATCCCTCGTGTGAGAGGCGGTCAGTGGTTTGTGACACTTGAGGGCGTTAGCATACCGATGGGGGGGAGGAGGGGCAGGGGGAGTCTGGGGGGCATGGTCAGCCGGAAAATATTGCGAAACATCTAAATGTCAATCGTGATCATCCTAACAATGTATTAGATACAAATTTTATTTTAAATAGGCATATAAGAAATTGTATTTGTTGCTTTTAATTTAGTGTTTACACACACGTTTTTTAGGTTTAGTGACAGATGGTCGCATGGGTTACAAAGTTGGATTGATTCCTTCTCTGACACAGTGAGGCGGAGATGTCCGTAATATTTTGTGAGGCTGTTGGAAAAACACAGAGGGGCGACCACGGTCTCACAAAATGAATGCCAAGGGAAACCCTGTTGGTTGTGAGTCTGTGAATGTTAATTACTCTGAAGTAGACTACTGTATACCTACCTATACAGTTACGTAGATAGATTAGGCAGAGACATGCAGAACATTAAATGGATATAGGTAAGAAATATATGAGACTCATCCCTGAGGTAAGTAAATCATTAAAATAACTACATTTCATGGTGTATTTTACACCATTTATTTCAAACATTAATTGCTGGTCAAACTCAAATGACCTCTGATCTAAACCTCTGATCTAAACCGAGAATCAGCATGTGTATATATTTATCATTACAGGGGCACCTATTATATAATACCATCCAACATTCAGATTAATTTAATTTTGTTTTCAGAAGCTAATATTATTACAAAATCATGCTGTAACTTTTTCAATTGGCCAGTGCTATTGATGTGATGTGACATTGACATCTCTCAATAAACAATGCTCGGGCAAGCAGTCGTTAATAAAGGGAAGATTGACACATTGCATTGATCACATTCATGAAAGCTATGCACAGTTGTACAGTATGTATGTATGTATGTATGTATGTATGTATATGTGATCTTCCCGCAAGCAGGAACTCGCGAAAGAAGCCATGGAGGCTTGTAGACTCGCAAGCTGACCGAAGCCAATCTCTCGGCACACATCCATTTAACGTCCATGTCGGGAAGTTGTTATTGAACAACACCCTTGCCAGACGACACACATTGCTGTCGGCGGGGAATCGAACCGGGGATCTCATGACTGGGAGACGCCGGCGTTAACCACTAGGCTATACACTCCGCCTCCCTTATTGGGTTTATTATGGCTCCCTTATTGAGTTATCTTGTTTACCATAGGTTTTGTTAGATCTATTAATAACCATCTTAATAACAAAAGCAGGTGAAAACTAATTTACTCCTGAAACCAAATCCACACATACCAAGTTTAAGTGAATGTAAGCTACTCAAATAGTAAATTATGTTTAAATAAGCTTCTCAGCAAAGGGTGTTTTTATACGCATACAAACACACGCACATGCACACATATACTGTAGGCATAAATGCCCATCACTATTGCTTGCACAGAATTCCTTTTGCCTTTGTGAAAGGAATCAATTTATAAGTCAAATCCCCTAAAGATGCATTTGAGATTTCTTTAAATCTTTTTGCACGAACAAAAGGAAAGCTTGCAACATTCTGTAGGATGTCGCACTAACTATTGGACCTCATATTCTATAAGTATTTGAATCCTTGCATGCAGCCATGTTTGGCTTTATTCTGATCCATTCATTTACTCTAGAATAAACCTTGCAGTACTTACCAACGTGTACTATCACCATGTACATTTGTATACAATAGTTACTGTATGTACACTATGTGTGCAATTCCTTCTAACTGCATTTGAACAGACTACAGAAAATTAGTTTGATTCCTACAGAACTATTGTACAGAGAAAACTGACATTTTGAGCTACAAATCCTCTGCCCACCTTTCGGCTGTCGTCAACAAATGTTTCGCAAAATCATAACCCACAAATCAGATTACCTACTGTACGTACACACACACATACCTGAAACCTGCTTGAAATTTGCACAGTACTACGTAGCTCGTTACCAATGACACACACGCAAGGGGAACCTTCCGTAGTCGTTGCTTCAAGATTTGATAACGAATAAAGCCTCCATTCCTTGACAATGCAAAATGACAACAGATCTTAATTACTTCAGCGTCACCTACGCTAGGATCTTTTCTTGTGGACTCCAAAGTAGAAGCAGGTGTCCTTGCTCGGACTACCTATGCTCGGTTTATCTTTCTACTTAAATGAACATTCGAGTATCTTTTCAAATTCTGGAGGTAATTTATTCTGTAAATGAACATGGCCGATTTATCCAGAATGCAAGCTGCATACTAACATACATCTAGCAGCAGAGTCAGGTCACTACTGAATACTCAAAAAAGAAAATCAAATCACAAGTTTTGTGAGCCGACTTCGATGTCGCATCTCTTTCTTTGATCGATGAGATAATAGAACGGCTGCAAGGTGAGAAACGAGGAAGTTCTGAGGGATTGTTGTAAACTGTGATACGGCTCAGCTTCTATGCATCTCGAGAACGGGGGGGGGGGGGGGTGGGGAGGAGAGCACTTACTCCATGGTGGATGTATTCCAATCTCAGCTGCTTGATAAATTAATTGAATCCTTGACTTGCAATTTAAGGGAAAGGAGATTATAAACCTGAACAAAGTCCTTTCCTTTATCATACTCCCAGGGCAGTGTACAGTACAGTAGGTAGGAATGTCAATATATATAGTAAACTACTGTACTAGGATTGAGGGTATATAATACAACACGGAAGAGCTGCGATAGTATTAAACTTAAAGACTAAATTACAGTATTTATATATATATAGTAGTACTGTGTTTATTCTGTATTAAAGTGAGCTGTTTTGTAGATATTGTAATACAATGCCATTTAAGGGACAGAAAGATCATGTTATGTCATATATGTAACAATACAGGAGAATTAGGTGTGTGAGATATATACATGTACAGACTACCTCTGAATCTTGAAAAACATTTAAAAAAAATCAAGTACACAAATGTAAAAAATTCGTAGAAGTTTAGATGCTAGCTTTTGTTTGAGAGAGAGAGGGAGAGAGTTCTAGAGAAAGGAAACGCTTAAATTTCATATAAGATACATTAATGATCTATTATGATGCCAAATGCGTGCGTTAAAGCTTTCTGCACACTGTGACTTCATTTGGGACAGTTGCAGCGGGGCTCTTAACATACACTAGCCGCACATGAAAACATGACCAAAGTGTTCTTTTTTCATCAGTTTTTATCAGTTACAAGTTAAACAAGCCTATGTATATCTTATTTCATTTTTGGTCAAGGATATCATCATATACAGTATATACCTAAAAGTTAAATTACAGAATTGGTACGGATGATGTGATTTACAGTTGTGTGTCTGCAACGATATTGCACAGATTATTTACATAATTTGTAACTAGTTGACTAGTTGAAGCCAATTGAATATTCATGCATTTGGTGGGAGAAACTTGTGTACACCACACGAGGGAGCTGTACCAAACAGACCGTGTAACTTGACTAATGACTACGATGGGTGATATCATAATGTGTTTGGACCGGTGCACATATTCATACCCAAGGAGCTTAAACCTGAACACGGGTACAACCTGCAGCATGCTTTTATTAATATTTATGTATCAGTTCTTGGTATTATGACATAATGCGATCAATTCTGTTCACATGTTAAACTGTGTCTGCTGTTATCTTTTTATGATCAATCAAACCTAATGATTAATATCCCAAAGGAGCTGATGGTGTGCATGGATACTTTGAATATATTCCTCAGACACCTCTGAGTTTTAGTCATAGTACAGTATATGACTGGATATCTACACAGCCATCGTATTTACACAGAAATATCGTATAGTACGTGTTCAACCAACTTTACTGAGTAAACACTGAAAAGGAAATACATGTATTTCAAGCTGTAAAACCAACACTGAAGAATGACAATGACTGGATTTATGCTTGTATCTATACATACTCACAGGACCCTTGAAACTCGGGAGGGTTGTAAAGGAACATCCCCCCCCCTCTCCCCTCCTGTACTGCCAATTAATCATTCCACAGTGATGATTTTCATGGCGATGTGATATCACTACAGGCAATAATTTCAAACATAGGTGTGCATGACTCCTATATTACCCCTACCCAAACAAATCTCAAACTTGTGTCACCACGGTCTCTGATTTATATATCTGAATGTTACCTTGAGCTGTAAAATATGATAGACCTTACTTGTGGTATTTCTAAGTCATGTAGCAAGTTCAAATATGTCATTTAAAGGCAAAAAATCACATGTTAATTCTGAGCCATGATGCTAACAATACCCTTGCCATCACACCCTCATACTGTATATGCACTGTAGGAAGGCATTAGGTACTTCATGTTACATGTAAAATGCTCTTAATTTTGTTAATAGATAGCCTACATGCTAGGCCATCAATCACTGTACTGTGTTAATACTACTTAATGGTCCAATATATCAATGATCTGTTTAACAGTGCTAACATTGCTAGTACAGCACTACAATAGATTGGTACAGTACATATCATGTATTTCCCTCCTTAAGTGCATACAGTAGCAATAATGGCACCACTGTACAAATAGCCAACTACCATGTGTTTCATAACTGAAGCTTGCTTTAAGAGGTGATAAAATGTTATTTTGAAAGACTTAATGTTCTACTACAAGCAGCTAAATTTAATTGTACACTATAGACATTACATAATTTTCATGACTGTTTTGTTCTTTTGCCCTTTTCTTCAATTAATTCTGTATACTGTTCAGTGTTTTTGCACAATCCAGAATCACATATATCCATGTGCCTGGTACACCAGAAAGAGTTGTAACAATGGACAGAAAGTCTCTTTAGATCCACTGCTTGTCTTCCAGTCGTCTCCCCCCCCCCCCACCTCCCCTTTCTACAGGAGCATAATTGTACGATAACAAATATTTTTGTTAGAAAACAAACCCCAAAAGTACAGTAACTCATCAAATAAAATCAAAACATGGTAAGGTTTAATAAGTCTGTGAGCACTGATGCAGAACTAGCAGTATTTCTAGGATACAAAGGTTTGGTTGACTTTACAAACAGTGAGCTACATAAAGTTCTCTGTCAAAATTCTCTGCCTTTAGTTATCGTGTAGTCACCACATATCCACAGGCAGTTAGGATTACGTATTTTGATAAAATTCTGTACCCATTTTTGTCTTGTTCATTGATGATATTCATGCAAATATAAATGAGTTTCTGATCAAGTGCTAAAAAATTTGGCTTCATTTATTTTATAATCATAACAGGCCCTGAAAATGAAACTGCAACATTTCTTCGTACAATATCTAATCTGCTGTCTGGATTTCTTTTTCAAATAATTTTTATGAATTATGTTTGAAAGATTTACGGTACTAGTAAAAAAAACCACAAATACTAAAAGCTACATTTTGTGGTAACTAGTTAAATTTCATCTTTTCATACAGTAACTGATACCATGCAATATTATACAAATAATGAATGGTTTCCATTCGTGCAACAGTGCAAATATTTCATTCGTTGAAAGATGGAATGTTCCATTCAACGAGGCGCAGACGAGTTGAATGGAACAAATTAACACCTTAACACCTTCAAATTTGGATATAATTGGATGTAAAATGCACTCATGCAACAGATTGTTTTGAACAGACAGGTTTCTTTGCTCTCTTACCATTGAAAAAAAGTGCTATCAAAAAAGTATAACCCATGGTTCTATTTCATAGAGTGGAATAGAGCAGATTTTGCATGCAATCAATGAGCAATTGACCAATCAAAATGACCAGAATACAATTAGATGTTGTATAAAAGCGTATGACTGATATTTGCACATAAATTGGATTATGCCCCTCAATAAAACCTCAAGAAATTTATAATGGGTTGTATCCCAATGTAAATAGTTCTTACCTGTATATTGAAATCTCATATCTGAGATATTTACAGGGAATGTCTTCTTTTCATTATTAATCACCTACCTTTGAATTTACAGTATATATTGCATGTACCTACAGTACAAGCTATCCATGTTTTCATGGTGTGACTTTACCAGACTACATAATATGAGATGATAGTTCTTCAAAGACTGAAAATGATTTGTCCGTTACTGGGACTTGCGATATGATTTGTCCGTTACTGGGACCTGCGATATGTGAAATATATGCATTGACCCCAATTATGCTAAAAATTTAAATTATGGTCACCTATGATATATTGGCAACCACCAGTTTACTACTATTGTACTACTATACTATAGTATTTCTCCTCACAATGGAACATTTAATTATCAAGTTTAATTTAACAATCCTCAATGTCTGGAGGTAACCTTGAGGTGCAGAAGCACTAGGAAAGTACTTTTAAGAAACTTATATAGAACCTTTTAGCAGGCTAAACATTTGGGGCCAGTACTGATGAGATTATAACTTCAATGGTAAATCTGACTGACCTACAGAACTGGATAATTTATGCATGTACGTAACTATCCTGAATTTGTTAACCATTCACGGTTTTGCTGCTAATCAAGGCTGAAGTTGAAACGCCAAAGAACATTACAATGCAATATTAATTAGAGTAAAAGTACACACTATATGCAGTGAGATTTTAGGGATATACATTAACTTTAAATAGAAGGGGGAGGGGGGGGGAGGTTGAAGCACTTGAAAATCAGAAAGGAAACAGAAAATGATCTGTTGATTTCATGTCAAATCTGCAAATAGCAAAGTCAAGCTTATAGGCAGGTTTTTCTATTAATTGGCATAATTATATTCAAAATCTTACATAGAAATTTGTTGAGAGTATACATGGTTTGAAGAGTTAAGTGGGTGGGGGAATGATGGGTGGGGGGGGGAAGAGGGTGGGGAAATGTACCACTCTGAAAATTAGTCATTATATATAATCTCTCACTGTAAGAGCTATGTTAAAATCTTCAAATTCCTTCTCTATAGGATCCAATTAAAATGACTTGCAGAAGACCAAACGTTGTGAGAACAATTCTTATTTCCTTGACCGTCAAAGTTCAAATTTCACTTTGATAAATCTGACATGCACTGCTTGTATTGGCAGATGTTGTGGTCCGGGTAAAGAATCTTGAACCCCCTCTCTGAAAATCTAGTTTATATCTATACAGTAGTACTGCATGTTAATATGTATGTGTTATATCACTTGGACAGTGTTTTCCTGTTCAAGCATACAGTATATATCTACCCTGTACCAAAATCAGTCACAATAAATTCACATTGTATCTGTGTAATAGACGGTACTTACCAAAGCGAACCCTTTTGCTGACAGCTTCGTCCTCATCACTCCTCGGTGTTTTTGGAGTCGCCATTTCTCTCCAATATTTAAAAATGATCAGAAAAACCTCCAAACATAAGTAGAGTATGTATATTCTGGAGGCACCTATACAGTAGATTACAGAGTAATAGTGACTGCATGTATGGAATAAAACATTGTGTTTACCCACACAAGTTTGTTCCTTATACAGTTTATCCAGGGACCGGTGGTTTGTAGCGTTACATGTATACAGTACACTAAAGGTGGAAGTAGTAGAAGGAGCTTTCACGCTCAAGTAAATAAATAGCAAGAGTTATTTGCTTAGGACAATTGAGTCACAAAAGTGGCATCCCTGATACAAAAAATAAGAAAAAGAAAAAAAAAAAACTTCAGACCTAGTTAAAAAGAGAATTTAACGGTCCATAGGAGAGACTATTAATAATTCTAAACGTTTCTGGTTTTGAAACAAATTCTTGTGTGTGTGGCGTTTAATACATGCTGAACTTCCGAGAACAAACAGCTCCGATACAGTAGTACTGTACACCAAGTGGCAACTCATACATACATGTGTACTGTGTACATCTCTAGTTGAGACCTATATTTCTGATTGTGGCAATCTCTGTAAAGAAACATCTCTGCCTAAAATTACACTGGGATTTTAACAAGAATTCAGACATTTATGGAGTAAGAAAGCAATGAGAGTATCCAATCAAAACCTGTGGGGGTGTAAATGAAACAGATCTTGATCCCACGAAGAATACAAGTAATATGAGGCACGGTAGAGGGGGAAATTCTAACGAAAGAGGAAAAGCTTGAATCGGTGAACGTTGTTAAACAGCAGACCAATCTAACGACCGAACAGTAACAATTTAATTTTTCCAGCTATCGACGTTGTTCAAGTTTGAAATTATAAAAAAAGGAACTCATAATAAAAAGTCCACAAAATTTAACTGATTTTTTTTTTTATGATTAGAAAACACTTCATCTTTTGATTGAGAAATACATGTGGTTATGGGAAGCAATATGACAGCCAGAGAAGAAGGAAACAAATTCTTGGATGACTACAGGAAACATTTATCTACAGGAAGGGAGTTGTTGCAAGCGAGAAAACCGAACAAACATATTCCATGTACGAAAAACGGAGGCTATTCCAAACAAACACTGAACCAATATCCTGAAAACATCTTTAAGACTAACCTAATAACTTTGATCATTCCAACAAAATTCTGAGGTAAAGATGACGATGAAATATAGCTCAGACAATATACCTGTAGAAGACAATCTCCAATTTATAACAAATAAACTTCATTTCCAATTTGCTACCTACAGTACAAGAATGGCAGGCCTGCGTGAAAACAGCAGTCGTTGTCCATGAACAATCACAACATGATCACTAAAGGTAGGCTAAATGTGTCGAATTAGCCAAGTAGACAGATCTATCTAATAAGAACATATCCAAATGCAACAAACAAGCAATGTGTGGTAAAAACATCCAGATTAAAATTGAACACTATAAGCAAAACAAACTTGAACACACTGTACAGATATAATGGACATTAATGTACATTTACTGTATGTAAACTTGGACTGCTTGTAAACTCTATGGACATATTAATCAGTACTGCAAAACTAGGAACTTAAAACCTCCAATTACAGCTCCAAAGAGTACCCGTATAAAGGTCTGGAATTCAATACCACCTGGTGCTTTTCCTTCTGAAGAATACCTTTAACAGTCAATATCAAACAGTCAATTGACGACAGTAAACCTTTTTAACTAACAGTCAAAAAGTAATCAGGACAAACCAAGAGTCTCCTACTGTACAAGAACAAATAACTCTCCTAAAAGCTAAATTTTGCATCACTCTGGAATATCCATTAGACATAACAAGATGGGGTGCCAGGTGGCATCAAGTTTGCTGAAGTTGTATCACTTCTAAAGTCAAAACATAAGTTCAGCGTTTTGTGTCCCATGAATCTCAGTTCACTGTTTTTATCCTTTCATAATTTGCAAACTTATGACAAATTACCTTATATATTCCTGACCCTGATTTTGGTGGATTTTAGATTTAAAAAATGATGATGATGATGATGATGATGATGATGATGATGATGATGATGATGATGATGATGATGATGATGATGATGATGATGATGATGATGATGATGATGATGATGATGATGATGATGATGATGATGATGATGATGATGATGATGATGATGATGATGATGATTGCAAGGTTTTTAGATATCTTATCTTTCCTATAATGTTCTAGTTAAGAATAAGCAGACTACAGCAATGCAAAGCATAACAATGCAGAGCACGTTTAACTATGTACTGTACAGCATAGTGTTTAAATTGTGTAGTATTGATCTCTGCAATGCTATGTGTCCGGTACATAGTAAACTGTATTATTTGTAAATTAATTGTGTGTTACAACCTTTAGAAGCAACTGCTGCCACAAGTTTTCTTGAAATATTATCAATGATTGTATTACCAATTTTGGTAAGAGACATAAAGGTTTATTCAAGTTTATAGATTTTCGTCCAGGGGTATAAGGATTATTAAGATGGCAAGATATAGTATAGTGGGGGTTTGGTGAGGATAATTTACAAGGTACAGAGTTGAGCTTATATGCATACAGCATGGCTCATGTCTATAGATACTGTATGTCAATGCTGTTGACAGAGTGTACATGAATAGTTACAGCATGCATGGCTGGACTGAAGAGCAAGCTTTATCCAGTAGATTGGCTCCCTATCAGCTACAGAATTTCAGTATAAACTACTTCTTCTCACCTTTTGTGCTCATCATCTGGAACAGCCTGTGTACCTGTCGCAACTTCTCTTCCAACTCGCACACTTCGTTCCTCCAACAAAGTGTATTGAACTGTTCCTAAACCATGTTTAGGAACCTATGGTTACAGAAGCTTTGAATACTCTGGCTCTTATCTCTGGAACAAGTTACCAGATCACATTCAAACATGAGCACTCAAACATTTCTACATTCAAAAGTCTACTTAAGACCCATCTTTTCACTTGTTCTTTTGTAAATTAATCTACTTTCTTTGTAAAGCGCCTTGAGCAGTGACTTTTGTCTACTGATTTGGCGCTATATAAGTCTCATTTATATATTATAATTATTATTATTAGAGTACTGAGGTCTTTTATAGAGCCTCCTAGTAATGCGGCTTACAGTACTGTACTGTCAGGTACATTCAGGGAATAATCTACTCTTCAAAGACTGCGCGCTCTATGCTTAGCTGTTCTTGAAGGCTCTGAATGTTGTATCATCTATATCAGGGTTGTCCAACCTTTTGCAGAGGAGGGCCACATGGAATGATTATGATGAAGGAGGGGGCCGCATGAATCCTACGCTCGATTTTTCGATTTGGCAACACAGTGAGCACTGCGCGCGGAGCGCACTGATTTATTTTCCTTCCTGATAAAACAGATGAATAAAGTGCAGCCGCCCCCCCCCCCCCCCCGTCCGCTGAGAGAGTGTCACACAAACTGACCTGTATGCAGTTTTTTGGACCCAGAAGGTTCGAATGATTGATTATATAGCTTCAAATCGTTATCAATAAATTTGCTCACTAAAATTTCGCACCATAGAGCATCTCTGGTGGGCCGGACGCAACCCTGCGGCGGGCCGGACGCAAACCTGCGGCGGGCTGGACTGTGGCCCGCGGGCCGTAGGTTGGACAACCCTGATCTATATTATGGTTCCCATGTCCAAACACACAAAAAACTGCAATATATGCATCTGTGCACTTGTATAGCAAATTTGTTGATTTTGCTGGCATTTTGCAGTGTGAAACCGGATAAATTATTCTGCGACTTTTAGCAGACAATTATCATAAAGACCAAATCAGAGCTACTGTACAGTAGGACCTAAGTTGCCTGCATTTTAATTTTCCTTTTGTATTGATATATATGTGATATTTCAAACCTAACTTGTTAACCTGAAGTCATTCTTGTACTGTACAATATTATCTCTCTGAATTATTTCACTGGGCTAATTCAGATGACCTGGAATGACTGAAAAGCTAGATAATTATCTGGTTATGCAATCACAAACATTTGCTGTTCCTTCGAGTGAATAATAACACAGGTACATTTCATTACACTACGAACAATGTACTTGTAAACTCCATGAATAAAAATTTCAGGTTGACTGTAAAGCCACAGAGACTGAGGCAGGGTGGGGAGAGGGGGGGGCAAGCTCTCGTCCCAAAATATTTGACTTTCCCCTCGCCAAGGAAAAAATGTTGTCAGGCAAATGTTTTGATTTTTAAAACAAATAGGTTCAAGCAGTACTTTACCTGCGCCTCCTAAGTATTAATGGACCACCCTTATAGCTCTTGGTCTTCATTTCAACAAGTGAACACTCTTAACTAATAATTACAGCAATTCCAATATGCTTTCAATCAAACTATGCTTTATTGACACATGGTAGAAGAAGCATAGTTTTAGCTGGTTACGGAGGGCTAAATGATCTCTAACAGTATATATGTACTGTATATCATGCACTGAACTCTAGGTTTATTATAGTTCTATAGATGTCCAGCTTGTCAAGCGTCCTGTTTCCTGTGTTGACACTTTGTCAGACATACAGGAATTGGATGCTTCAAAGAGTATTTCAACAGACCACTCATGACTTCTAGGTCACATATATCCATTGTGTGTACAGTATGTATGTACAGTAAGGTTCAAGGATGTGATACTTTACAGCTGGTACCTGTAGGCTGTTTTAGACATGCTGCTACTCTAACATGTTTATTTAGGAGGTAATTACAATAATATACATAACTATATAACTATATATATATATTGCATTTCACATTATTTGACATTTGACACATAATAGAAACAGCTTTGGGGATAATCCGATACATCCTGTCTTTTTCTGTACACCAATCATGTATTTAATTTGTAAATTTAATTTGCAAACAGAGAACACACAGAACAAAGTTAGTTTACACAGTTTTATAGTGAGAATAATCACTGTACTCAATTATCATCAAAATGTCTGAATTCCTAAGTTGATTTGACGTTCCAAGTTTTTGGCTGATTTCTTTTGCTGAGAATGGAGAGGTTTAAGAGTGAATCAAAATAAAATAAAACTGTTAGCAAACTGCTTATCCACTAGAGAGCCTGTGTAAGAGAATGATTGAAGGTAAGTTGGCCTGACGTTTCGATCCAAGCAGGATCTTTTTCAGAGGCTGCATGACAAGTAACAGTAACAGAAGGTACAAAAACACGCACAATACCTCTCCTTTCCCCCTGTTGGTTTCTTTCTTTCTTCTCTCCATCCCTTGTCCACTAATCCCCTTACATCTATCTCTTTGTGTTCACCCTGCTCATTAACCTGTCTGTATCCTGTGCGTGTTTTTGTACTTGTCATTTAGGCTCTTAAGAAGATCCTGCTAGGATCGAAACGTCAGGCCAACTTACTTTTACAGGTTCAAGAGTGGAAAGAGAATGTTGGATATGGAAAGGAATACGTCAAGAATGTAATTTTTTAGTTCTAGACAAACAATTATTATTAAGAAAATATAACTAACTGACATATTACTTGAACTATTATAGCTCAACATAAGAATTAAGATACAGACACTCAGTAATAACACATAGTGTGATATAAAGATAAATACTGCAATAATAGTACAGTTAACAAGTATGAATAATCCTGTACATAATAAGTACATGCTTGGTGCGGTAGTTCTATGATCTATTGATTGGGTTTATGTTCCCAAGGTTGGTTTTAATAACATTTGAATGTGTGAGTACCACTCCCTGTCAAAGGAAATGAATATAAGAACAAATAACTTCAGTAGAGCAACAATGCTACAGAATCTCAATACACTGCACAGTGAAAGGGGAGACAAAAATTGAAAATAATTGTGTAAGTTTCATAAACCAAGTGTTTGTCAAGGCAGTATATAGTACTTCAGTATTCTAAAGAATACTCTGGGATTGTGGTTATCGGAAATTTGACTCTGAACCCTGTGTGTTTACTGTTACAACAAGGAATGAAATACAAAGATATATTCTTTTCTTTTCATTTCTTTCTTCCTTAATGCAGAAACTTTGATACTAAAAGAAAGATCTGTTAGCAAACTGCTAAATAAGCAACAAAGGTAAATTACTGTCAGTCCATCCGTGTCTCTTATTTAAGTCTTAGTATGTATTTGTTTCAGTTAGCCTCTGAAGAAGATCCGGCCAGAATCGAAACATCAGGCCCTTTAAGTTTTTTACAAATTTTATATTACTCAACATTGAACATTGAACTGTATCATTCCACTTGGCAGGGTGCTTTTACATCTGCAGATTTGAAATTGAGCAATTTCATTATTCGAAGACTACCATGAAGATGCTCTCCTGAAGGGTGCTGCACATACTAGTAATGTTCTGTGCATGTATATGTATATTGTATTATGTGCATTATCAGGGTAAGAATGTACACTTATAGTTAGGTCTGTGATCCACTCTGACTCATGTGGGGGTGCTATAACACTAATTCCTATATGTACTGCATTATAAGATGAGGTCATGTACCTTGATTAGAATTTAGTATGACCACATTCCATTTTGCCACTAGTGAGCTCTTTTAGATGAATGAAGAGACAGGGAATGAAGTTGGGGAGGGGGGGGGGGGGATGCAGTGGCGGAGCGTCCATACAGTACAGTCAGGGGGAGGATGCTCCCCTTGACGGACTCAAATGGACTGCTGGCGCCCTTTTCAGCTTTTTACCACTTTTTACATATTCGCGATTATTGACTTTTTTCTCATCTACTGTACCTATTGACATTTGTCACATTTTGTTGGCGATGACACCTATTTATTCTTTGTTTATCTGCAAATTAGCAAGGCCAGGAAAGGGTCATTTCCGGCAATCTAGGGAGTATCTGTACTCAAAAAATGTCTGTACGCTTCGCGCCAACCTGTGGTGGCGCTCCGCTTAGATAGTGTCGAAAGCGCCCCTACATACCATGCTCGCCACCCTTGACCATTACCCCTAGCTCCGCCACTGGGGGGGTGGCTTGTGGCTGAACAAAGTGAGGCTGAAGGGAATCCAAATCAAACAATATGCATCAGACATGGATGCTTGTAGCAAAGGGAGAAGTTACAATGCTTTCTTAAAATGGAAAATATATATAAAGTAACCCTGTTTTGAGTCACAGTGAATTTCTTGTGAATTTCTTGTGGATATTAAGCATGCTGTATTACCTGGCAAATGTTTGAAAGAACGCGTCCTGCATACAAACACACACCACACATATACTGTGTTGCATCAGGGGTTGCCATTTGATCTTTCTGAACATATTTTGTACTTTTTTCCTTCTTTAAACACTCAGTGATTGTTTCTAATACAAAAATATAACTTTCACATTTTGAGTGTTTTGCTAGTACCTGCAAAGTGTGGAATATCTTGCTTTTGATGGGTAATGATTTATTCTTGAAAAAATAAATACAAAAGAAGATTAACACCTACAGTACAGTAGGAGTACACTCTGTATATTGTTGTAAGCTTCAAAATGTCTGAAGTGATTATAAAAGTTCAAATGAAGGAACTTCTTCCAGAAATATGACAGACTCTTCTGGCAAAGTACCTGTACATTCCCTTATTCACAAATAGTGACATTATCAAACTAACATATATGATTTTTACCGCTCATAACTAGCATGATTCAGCAACGACCTGTTTCCCACCTTTCGTTTAGCAACTATACACACGACTAATCATCAACCAATCAGGGAGCATCTTTGAGGTATTTTCAAACACATCGACTGAGCTAAAGTAAATTGTATACAAGTCTCTCTGGAAATGGAATATATATAATTGATGTATACCTGGGATTCTTCTCGTAAGTGTAGAAGACAAGATCTTTTTGATTGTAAGTGTAGAAGACAAGGACTTTTGAAAAAAAAAATTCTTTGGAGATCTGTAAACGGATAGACCACACGCATTCAGGGGCGTAGCCAGTACGTAGCAGTGTAGGCCCGGGCCTACACTTTTTTGGCCAAGTTATCTTTTTTTTAAAAACACCCATAATTCAAATCCATAAGCTTGCTGGACGAGTTTAAGAGTATAGACAGGAAAAACTATTGAAATGAACGTAGCTAGAATATGGCTAAATTGGGTGACCTATTCTTCTGTCATCTAGGCTGTCATTTCTATCGCGTGCCGTTTCATTCAACACTCTACCCGCCGAAAAACACTAGGATCTGATCTTGTCAGTTTTTTAACATCTAGTTAAGAACCCATTTACGCAGATAATATTTCAGTTGAGAAACATTCCACAGTCAAATAAGCCTATCGTTGATTAACAGACTTTATAGAGCTGCAGCACTTTGTTGCCTGTTGTTGTCACGATCGGCGTTCCAAGTTCCAAAACAGCCTTTTTGATAAACATTTACTAGCTACAGTTGTATCAAAGACAATTACTGGCAATAGTTGTATCAAAGATATTTCTGGCCTATCTTTGTATAAGTATCAGAAGTCGACTACTCTGTACATGTACCTTGTTAATTTTAAATACATTATGTAGTATTGAATCATGTACTATTTTAACTTGTTTCTTTTTTGGGTTTAAAAGTGATATTGAATGAGGTGTCTCAAGTTAGCAAGAGGCCAGGGAACCAGAATGAACACTCGGGAAGGGCCGTTCCCGGCCATCTGGGGGATTTGTAAACCCAACAATTGTCTTGTTCGCTCCGTGCCAACCGATGGTGGCGCTACGCTCAGATAGTCGTGCCTACAACTTTGAAAAACCTGGCAACGCCCCTGGCATTACGAGGCAGAGCGATATCGAATACACTGTAAGGACCGATATATGACATCACCCTCTACAGAATTGCAGAATATCCTCATTTTTATTGCCATTACGGGACTATGAATTTATAACTTAGGTTACGACTTTCAACTTTTCTCAGGAATTAATTGATCAAATAGTGGCTGTTGATTGATCGTTTAATGAAGGAGAGATATTTTGTACGATATTTGGTAACTTGTCAGAAATACATTGTGTGGTAGGCTTTATTACCATTGTCATATTGCCTTCGCGTCACACAGTATTTATAGTTAAATGTCTAAATATAACTCAAAATAATAATTGTATCTCAAAAGTAAACTGTTTCAATGCACAACAGGTCACTAAATAATAGGTACCTTAGCCTTACTTTGCCTAGGTTTATGTATCCTAGGCAATAATGAAGAGCCAACCAAGAGCCAGCCATTAGGCTAACTTAAAAGTTATTCAATTTAGCTACTGTAGTAGGTACCTGCTGTTTATAGGGGCAATGTTAGGACATACAGTAGGGCCTATAGTGGCTACTGAAATTGAATGGCTCACCTTTTGCAGCAGCTTCAAATGTCACCTTTGTTGACACATGATTCTGGGATGACTGTCCACTCTTTTCCATGTTGTTATGCTGTCCAGTATTGTCTTGAGGTATGCACTAGGCGAGTTATGGCAATAACAATATAGCTCAAATCAAAGACGTTTGCTACAGTATATTACTCCAAATGAGGGCTATTTGCTTTGTTTGTTAGTTATGATTTACTATATATGGTGATAATGGTAACACTAGGCTTTAGTTTTACAGTTTTAGCCTAGTATAGATAGTGATTGATACTGATTCTAGGCCTATACCGTTTAGGCTACACTGATTTTGACCCTGGACGGTACTGTAGTGTAGGCAGTATAATGCAGACAAAGCAAACAATATAGTTTCAACAACGTAAGGCCTAACTAAAGATCTCAGAAGTTCCTTTTGTTTGGGCGTACATCTAGGTTCGATTGGAAGCTTTGTTTCAATAATGTAATCTTAAGTGATTTCTGATGACTGGTACTAAGTCTGCAATGTCTTCTGTACCTTGAAACGCTGGGAATAGCTTATCATTGTGCAATCAATTGACCTGTTTCGGTAAATATTGCGTAAGCGGCCAATCAGCTGGTTGAAGAGATGGCGCTCTCATAGTTCGTCCCATGGAAGAATTATTACTAGTAGTAGTAGTAAGTTGAGTCTCGTCTATCCGACATGCTCAGTGATTAACCTCCGCCACGTATCACGATCTTGCGCAAGGTTTATTGCTTCTTCGAAATTGTTAATATTAATGTCCTTGAATTGCGACTTTATTTTTCCAAGCAATGTAGTCACGGGCCTTCCAACTGATTTAGCAGTATGTCTCAGTGCTTCTCTTAAAGCAACCTTTGCTGGAGCGTCCTCTTGAAGTCTTGCTATATGACCGAAAAATCTCAATCTTCTATGTGCGACTATCGATGACCAAGGTATGTATGTATATGTGATCTTCCCGCAAGCAGGAACTCGCGAAAGAAGCCATGGAGGCTTGTAGACTCGCAAGCTGACCGAAGCCAATCTCTCGGCACACATTCATTTAACGTCCATGTCGGGAAGTTGTTATTGAACAACACCCTTGCCAGACGACACACATTGCTGTTGGCGGGGAATCGAACCGGAGATCTCATGACTGGGAAACGCCGGCGTTAACCACTAGGCTGTGGTGGTTAGTTTGGTGTTTGGTTTATGTGTTGTTGGTGTTTTGGTGTTTTTTGGTGTTTTTGGTGTTTGTGTTGTTGGTGTTGTTGGTGTTTTGGTGTTTGGTTAGTTTCGTTGTAGAGGCTAGAGCTCATCATTTGATAACCAATTATTATTGGTCCATCTAATGTTGAGAATATTTCGAAGTAGTCTCCTTTGAAAAGTGTCAATTTTGCGATCAAGATCCTTCGTTGTGCCCAACAGTTCGCAATTGTACAAAAAACTGCTCTTTAATAAAGTCTCAAAAATCCTAAGCTTAATGTTCCGGCTTATGTTTTTGCTTTTAAAAATGCTTGACAGTGTGTTGAAAGCACCGTTGGTTATACCAATTCTTCTGTTAATGTCTTCTTCGGATCCCAGCAAGCTTCCAACATATTTACATTTCTTCCAACTGTCATTTCCTTTTCTTGTGATTGTAAATTTCTCAGTTTTTGTGCAATTGATTTTCAGATTTCTTACTGCCAGTTTGTCAGAGACTCGTTTTTCGATGTCTTGCAGTATATGCTGACCAGTTGATGCCCAAGAGATATCATCAGCGTATTGTTGGTCTACTGTGAAAAAAGAATTAGTGGTGGTAGTGCTGTAATCATGATCAACTAACTGCGATGGCAGGATAACTGCATCTGATTTCAAAGAGTTGGCTAGATAAGTTATAAAAAATAGTGCACTTGCACTATCTCCTTGTGGTGAACCAATGTTAGTGTTAAAAGGAAGTCTTAGTTTGCCCTCAAATTTGACGGTGTAGGAGACGTTATCGATTAGTAGTGATATCAGGTGAAGTTCATCGTTGTCAAGAACCTGTTCTAGGTCAGTTAGCAAGGATCCTCTTTGAATTGTGTCGAACGCCTTGCTCATATCTAGCATCAATAGATTTATAGTGTAACCTATGGATGTTATAGCTTTTTCTGCTAGCACTTTAAAAGACAAGACAAGTTCAGCTGTGCAAAGTCCTGAAGTGTAGGCAGTTTGGGTAATGGGGAGGACATGCTCATCAATTGACGGACGAATCCTCCTGGCCACACAAACCGCAAGAATTTTCCTCAGTATAATAGAGTAACCGTGACAGGATGTGTTCACTAAAATGAGCAAAAAACAAGCAAATTTCCGAAGAAAGATGATGCTGACAACACACCACTGATGTCTTCCGATACAAGTTAACATCATCGAGTTAAATGAATCTGAAGGAACTATCACACAGTAATCTGAATTTTGTCAACTTGTCGAGATGGTAGTAAGTGTGCAACTCGTCAATTTGCAGAAAATTGCTGCATTGACGAGATCCGTTATCTCGTCAAAACGTCAATTATCTGAATTTTGTCACGTTACCATCTCGTCAACTCGTCAATTTGCAGATAATTGTCGTTTTGTCAAGTTGGTAACGCGTCAATGCAATGTCCCTTCTACGACACGTAACGAGGGTAACAATGGTAAACAACGAACGTCACAAATCCCCACGGGCTGCAGAAAGTAAGGCAACTGGAGAAACTAAACCGGCCAAAGATAAAGCTGCACGAGGTAACAACAAAACCACGAATAATCTCGATCGCAACAACAAAGCCACTGAAATTCCCCAACAGATTAAGCGAACATTGTCCCTTGGTGAGGGGGAGTTCAGAACTGTTCGACTGAAGAAAAAGACGTTCCATCCAAATCTCAGCAAAGCGAGGAATTCCAACCCTAGGATCACCGAGCCGCAATAATGATTGAATTGACAATATATTTATTACTGATGGCGACGCTATCAGCGACTGGCCCGGCTGATGACATTAATCCTGCAGACAATATCACCTGCAGGTATTATGACATTAACTCTTTCAGTGGCGTAGGAAGGTACTTTGAGTGGGGAGGGGCTGAAGACTGATGGCCGGCCTGGGGAGGGGTCTAAGGGGAGGGAATGATACTTCCGACCCCATATTTTTCACTGGGGGGGGGGGGGGCTGGCGCCCCCAGCCCCCCGGTTCCTACGCCCTTGAACTCTTTTAATGATGTAGAATCACATTCCAGTTTTTCCATTTTTCACCATAATAGCCGAAGTTTAAACCAAAATTTCGACGAAATCAATACTTTTATTTCTTTACTAAAAGAAAAATTTTCAATAATCGGTTTTACGGAAACATGGTTTACCAATATTATTTCACCCCTGATATCCATAGATAATTACACTCTCATTGAAAAACATCGTGAAAACCAAAGGGGTGGCGGCGTGTGCCTATTTATTAATAACGATCTTAACTTTAAAAATAGACCCGATCTTTCTATTTTTAATGATTATATTGAATCTCTATTTGCTGACGTCATATTACCCCACATGAACGAAAAGTGTACTGTAGGTATTATATATAGACCACCAAGTGGTTCTCATGAAATGTTTGATTTTTATCTTCAAAATATTCTTAGCACTATATCCAGGCGCGTATCCAGGATTTTCAAACCCGGGGGGCGCGAATTACTATCTAAGCGGAGCGCCACCATCGGTTGGCGCGCAGCGTACAAGAAAATTTCTTGTTTTGAAACCCCCCCAGATCACCGGAAACGGCACTTCTCGGGCTTGAAATGACCAACCAGATGTACACTTTTTGCCTGAGAACCAGGTATTTCCTAATAGTTTTTTTTTCCATCCATAACCTTGTTGAAGTTTGTCAACCCGGCACACATCATGTTCGACCTGATGGCATCTCCTGTGGGTCTTTGCTTTTGTAGGTGATTCTACGTCGCGGCCCACAATACCCGTCAGCCCCACTTTTCAAGGTTTTAAGCCCCATATTTGTTCAGAATTTGAAAATTCACATTTCTCGTGAATAAACTCACTTGAAAACATACCCATAATGTTGTACAAAATTTCATCTATGGACAACCAATATAGAAAAACTTCCATGAACCCCTAACAGACCAGTCAAAATTGCACGAGTAGAGGGAAGTGTGATGCAGAATGTTGGTCAGAAATTGTCTAAAATTCCGACACAGTTAATTTATTGGTGTAGAAACATTAAAACTTCTTATAACGGCTATTATAAAACTTGGTTGAAGGAAATGAAAAAATACTCGATATTTCCGAAAGCGAACACTACACACATAGGCGTAGGAGGCGCGGCGGCAGTGGCGGAGCTAGGGGTATTGGTCAGGAGTGGCGAGAATGGTCTGTAGGAGCGCTTTCGACACTATCTAAGCGGAGCGCCACCACTGGTTGGCGCGTAGCGTACAGAAAATTTTTGAATAAAGATACTCCCTTGATCGCCGGAAATGACCCTTTCCGGGCCTGGCTAATTTGCAGATAAACGAAGAATAAGGTGTCATCGCCAAATTACACCAACAAAATGTGACAAATGTCAATAAGTAGATGAGAGCGCAATAAAAAAAGTTAATAATCGCGAATAAGTAAAAAGTGGTAAAGAGCTGAAAAAGGCGCCAGCAGTCCATTTGAGTCCGTCAGGGGGGGGGGGGGCATCCACCCCCCGACCGTATGGACGCTCCGCCACTGCGCGGCAGGGGTGCAGCCCCTAATTCGCCATTACTAATGTAAAAGAGAGTTTTGACATAATTGGACCTCCATGCTTTTTATACATCTACATGAGACATGTCGTTGTTTACATTAGCATCCCGCGAAATAATCCGCAATTTGAACGGACCGTACGGTACATGATGGCATGCGATGTAATAACCGATGCTTGCTTATATGATATTGACATGAACGCGTTGAACGCGCGAAAATTTTTGGTTATTTTTTCAGGCAAGTCGGACAGTTTTGAGGCTTTTCATCCTGGAACGCCATTTTCATGCTCACTAATATGATGTGATATCTGCTGTTTGCGTTACAAATTCGAACAGGCGCGTAGCGAGGAATTTGCCAAGGGAGGGGCGAAGCCTGTAGGCAAATTATCTAAGCGTAGCGCCACCATAGGTTGGTTCGTACAAGCGAAGCGTACAAGAAAATTTTGGCCGAAAATGCCTCCCAGATCGCTGGAAATGGCACTACCCAGGACCATTTGGTAGCGCGAAGCGTACAAACAAATTTTGGCCGAAAATGACTCCCAGATCGCTGGAAATGACACTTCCCAGGCCTTGTAAGTTGCCTCTAAGCACTTTCTATTTTGAAATTACTTAGCGATATCATTTAAAAAAATGCTGAATGGGGGGGGGGGCGGGCGGTCGCCCCCATCCCAAAATGCGTCATGTTCCCCGACGACACGGTCGAGTTCGAGACCAGCCACAGTTGGTTTCATAGCACAATTCTACACACGCGTTATGATAGAGCATATATAGTACATATATAGATCATTAGTGAGAGAGGAAAATGGAAACGTCAAAAAATGGAGTTGTCGGTGTAAGGGGTAGGGTGAGTCACACTTTTACGAAATCATGTAATGCACTGTTCCTCTTTCTCTCCCCGGTGTCTTCGCGTTTTTCTTTTACTCCCTCCTTTTCTCCTTTTTCTCTTTTTCTTCTTTTTCTTTGCCCTTCCTTCCTCTCCTCCTCCTCTTTTTTCCCCTCTTTTTTCCTTTTTTCTTCTCTTTTTTTTCTCTCCTCTTTTTCTTACCCGGGGGGCGCGCGCCCCCAACGCCCCCCCCCTGGATACGCACCTGATATCGGAACAACAGTGTAAATCGTATGTAATGGGAGATTATAATATTAATCTATTGGATAAACCCAAGTCCCGCCGATTTTTAAACATCCTTTATTCCAACGGGTTCATTCCAACAATCTCTAAACCCACTCGTATTAGCAGTTCATCAACTTCATCAACTTTGATTGATAATATTATTACCAACGTTAACTTCAACATCTATTCAGGCATATTTATTACTGATCTTAGCGATCACCTACCGATTTTTCTCAAAGTACCAACCAGGAGATATAAACAGAACCACTTTGTGAATGTTCGCAATTATAGCACCAACAATATTAGACGCTTTATCGCAGAGATCCAGGACAAAATATGGGACGATATCCGATATATTAAGCATATTATCCCTTTTATTACAAAACCACTGGCCCATATATGCAATTTGTCTTTTCAAACTGGCACGTTTCCAGATAAATTAAAAGTTTCAAAAGTTATACCGGTGTATAAAAAGGGTGACAAAGATAATTACGAAAATTACCGGCCTATATCATTGTTGTCGTGCTTTTCTAAAATAATTGAAAGGCTTATGTTTAATCGTATTTTTAAGTTTCTTAACAAGCATGATATTCTATGTGATCAGCAGTATGGTTTCAGAGCAGATCACTCTACTGAACTTGCATTGGCAGATGCTATTGACAAATTATTCAGCAGCTTAGATAACAATAAAACTTGCATTGGTGTATTTCTAGACCTTTCAAAGGCTTTCGACACTACTGATCATGTTATCTTAATGAGTAAATTGCACCACTACGGTATTAGAGGAACAACACTGAATTGGATAGACAGTTATATTACAAATCGTTATCAATATACCTCTTACAAAAACTCTACTTCTCGTATTGCAGAAATTCAATGCGGTGTCCCACAGGGTTCAATTTTAGGCCCATTGCTTTTCATTTTATATGTCAATGACATCTGCCAAATTTCTTAATTTGCAAACATAACATTATTTGCTGATGATACAAGTATTTTCTTCGATTCAGATGTAAATGCAACTTCATTCCATATTCAAATTTCTAATGAACTAAGTAAATTTAATAACTGGTTTTCTGCCAATAAACTATCACTTAATATTGGCAAAACTAATTATATTGCGTTTAATACTTCCAGAAATTTTAGCTGGGATAAAGATATCACCATGGGTGGTATAATTCTAAAACAAGTTTATACTACTAAGTTTTTAGGTGTATATATTGATAATAAGCTTTCGTGGCGTGAGCACATTTCTACAGTATGCAGGAAAGCAGCGAAAAGCGTTGGGATTTCTCCTACCAGAGCGCATATTAAAGACTCTCTACCAAACTTTGGTCGTTCCACACATCTCATATTGTTCAATTATCTGGTCTGGCACGCCAGAAACCAATCTCCATCCTCTTATTATTCTCCAAAAGAAAGCCATGCGCCACATTTCACGTGTTGCACCTCGTGAACACACAAATCACCTTTTCAAGAATCTCAATTTATTAAAAGTTACCGACATTTTTCGTGTAAATCTTGCCACGTTTGCATATAAGGCATGGAATGGTTTATTGCCTAACACATTCCATGATTTTTTTAACTAGTAACAGTGTGATACATCACCACAACACACGGAATGCTGATAATGCACATTACTTTTCTTATAAAACATCAATTGGAAGGCTTCGTCTTAGAAATCGTGCAATAAAGTCATTGAATTCCATAACAGAGAGTTTCAAAACCAAAGTATCCAGTAAAATATTCAAAAAGCATCTGACCAAAGACGTTATATCCAGTTATTAATAAGTCATCTATTCATTTGCACGATAACAAATTATCGTAAATATTATCACCATATATAGTATTCATTGATTGTCGAATTATTCTATTTTGTATTGTTATGTAAATACTTTTCTTCTTTCCTTTATACAGGGAGTCTTCTACTTTGTTAAGCTGTTGTACGCTTTTGGAACACTTCCTTCACACTTTAAATTTACACGTGAAAAACAAATAAATAAATCAAAATCAAATCAAAGTATTGAAGATATGATGGGCAACGCTGTCACAGTAATTGTCGATGTAATTTAGCTCGTTGTTTTGGTTGTTGTGTCTGTTTTATTGTAATTATACGTCAATTCGTTATTTTGTATGCTGTTGAGGTTTATGTCTAGCTCAAAAACGAGTGGAAAATGGTCACTGATTTAGTCATCTTCTAGGATTTGTATCGAATGTGTTTTAGTTGCGAGGTGATTTGAGGTTATATGGGTAGTCAAGTAGTTCTGTAATATTGTTTATTGGGTTTATCCTAGTTTTGGTATTTTGGTTAAGTATCGCTAAGTTGTATTTATCACATTTTTCTAAGAGAGATTTGCCTTTTTCAGATATTTAGTGCTACCAAAAATAATGTGGTGGGCATTTACTAGGAGTTTTGTATTTTTATTAGAACATTTTTTTATTATGGCGCTGGATATGGGCTCATTTGGGGGAATATAATCATACCACGAAAGTGTCCATTAGCTATAGGTTGCATTGAGGGTGTGTTATTATTGCGTCAAATGGCGTACCATGGAAGGGGGAGGGGGGGGGGTGGCCGACGCGATATACATGTCGATCAGTGACGTAAACCAAATGGAGGTACAAGAGAACGGTAAACATCATGAAGGTGTGGACTTGGGGGTTGGGTAGACTTGGTAGGGGGGGGGGGGGTCAAGAGGGTGGAAGAGCTTTTCTAGGCTGAAGCACCAGCTTAGAGTTTAGAATGGGCGTGATCTCACACCTATTGGTAGAAACACAATCGTGAAGCAATCAGCCAACTCGTTTTCCCTTTTCAGGTTCTGCCTAGCCCTCCAAATGATTTTATTGATAAGATCCAAAGTACTATTTTTGATTTTATTTCGAACGGGAAAACTGATAAAGTAAGGAGACTTACTATGAATAACCCCATTGAAACGGGGCGATTAAAAGCTGTTCACAGCTTTGTTGGTGCTCTCAAAACCTCTTGGGTCAAGCGTCGTTGTAATAATGCCAACACGGGGTATTGGAAGCCCTTTTTTTCATTCCTATCTGTCCCCGTCCGGTAAAGAGTTGCTTTTTAATTGCAATTTTCATGACCAGTATATTTCCTGTATTTAAAAATACCTTCATTGGACAAATTTGTATGGTTTGGAGTAAGCTTAGCTACCTTTAGGAAACCTTCGGAAGACTTGGTGAGCAAATCCCCAATAATTTTATTAGAATTGATAATACCATTGTTTATGACAAAAAGCTTTTACGACGCCGGTTTACTGTTTGTAAGGTATATGTTTTTGCCAGATGGGAAGCAATTGTCCAAATAATGCTTTTCTGACCAAAGTCTTCTACATTGTTAAGCTATTATATGCTTTATAGGAGACTTCCTTTCACATTGTATATTTGCACGTGAAAAAAACAAATAAATCAAATCAAATAACTAATAATTATTTCTAAACAGTTACAGTGGTTAGTGCTTTGTACTTAGAAAGTGAGACAAACTCTCTGTCTAGAATTCAACTCCCAGAGGATGTATTGATTTGGTATTTCTTTTCCTCATTTTGCAGTTAAAATATTAGAAAAGCCTATCATTTCTCAATTAACAGTTACTGTGGCGCAGTTGTTATGTTGTATAATTTTGCATATTTATTATTGTTTTGTACAATGAAATTGTCAATAAACTGAAAAAAAATGAAATGTCTTGAGTTTAAACACCAGAGCATGCATTCGATTTTCTATTTATTTGCCTCCTAATGTTGTGAAGATTAAATATAAGAAACGAATATTAATTCTCAAAAGTTCTAGTGGCGCAGTTGGTAGTGCTCTGGACTGGAGAGACACAGACAAACTCCATGTCTCTGGTTCGATCCCAGACAGAGCATTTTGATACTCTATTCTTTTCCTTCTTCCATTCTGAGTTCTGAAGTTTAAATATTAGAACGAGTATTAATTCTCAACAGTTCTAGTGGCGCAGTTGGTAGTGCTCTGGACTGCAGAGACACAGACAAACTCCTTGTCTTCGGTTCGATCCCCAGTCAGAGCATTTTCATTTTTTGCTCTTTTACTGATTCCATTCTCGACTTTGAAGTTTAAATATTAGAAACGAGCATTAATTCTCAACAGTTCCAGTGGCGCAGTTGGTAGTGCTCTGGACTGGAGAGACAGACAAACTCCATGTCTCCAGTTCGAACCCCAGACAGAGCATTTTATATTTTTGCTCTTTTACTGATTCCATTCTAGACTTTGAAGTTTAAATATTAGAAACGAGCATTAATTATCAACAGTTCTAGTGGCGCAGTTGGTAGTGCTCTGGACTGGAGAGACAGACAAACTCCATGTCTCCAGTTCGAACACCAGACAGAGCATTTTATATTTTTGCTCTTTTACTGATTCCATTCTAGACTTTGAAGTTTAAATATTAGAAACGAGCATTAATTCTCAACAGTTCTAGTGGCGCAGTTGGTAGTGCTCTGGACTGGAGAGACAGACAACTTCATGTCTCCAGTTCGAACCCCAGACAAGCTCCATGTCTGCTGTTCATGTCCAGGCAGAGCCTTTTACTTTTCTACTCTCTGGAGGGAGTGGAAGTATAAATATAAGAAACGAAGTTTCTCCAGAGGGAACCAAAATGGTGTAATTGGTATCTCCATCGTTCAGTAAGCGATTGGTTTGGATTGCATCGGTTCAAGTCCCAGGTGAGTATTTGCAAAAGGAGTTCTGACAAGTGGATAAGGTGAATCCCGAAGGCGGGCGGTCCCCCTCCTCCTGACAGGTCGATAAGGTGAGTACCGAAGGGGAGACAGGGGGAAGGTGTGGACAAGGTGAGGTTGCCGCCCCCTCCCCCTGACAAGGTAAAGGCACAGACAAGTGGAGTTCGCCGCCACCCCTCCCCCCTGACTAGCCATTCGGGGGGTGAGGGGGTAGTGGAGAAAATCTTTTAAAAAAAACGACTAAGTCCAAACAGCAGGATCTTTAAATATTTGTAAAGCTTATGACACCAGACGCCCACCTAATGGTCTAGTGGTAAAGACTTTTGCTTTTGCATCTCAAGGTCCCTGGCTCAAACTCAACCTCTGCTTTACCTTTTACAATACTCCAGTAAAAGGAAGAAAAAAAGAGAGTGATACTTGGAAATAACTTCTTTTTTTTAATGACAAATCAGTTCATGGACAGGATGTTTCTTCATCCCTCCCACCACAGTTAATACCCTTCAACTACCTGTCCAGTAACAGGTTATCCATTATCAAATACTAATCAAAACATGCAATACATCTTTCATAAACATTCTTAGTGATACCTGCATCTACTATTGAGATGGTTGGGTGACAACAGACAGTTTCTATAATGTTTCTATTATTTATAATGTCAGCCTGGAGGGCAGTTATTTAATGATGCTAAGCAGTCACATGTACATATGGGATAAGCCCTATGGCCTTTTACTTCACACCAGGTGGCTATCCAATTCACACCGGTACATTCTTTTTGGACATTTTTTTTTTTTAAACATTTGGAAGACCATTTTCACCTGAGGGGGAAAGAATGGATTTCTCCTAGATAAAAATAATAACCCCATCTTACTTTAGCCAGACAGGGCTTGAATCCATAGGTTTGCTTGACAACAAGTTCCCAATAAAAAGGAGGTGGTCTTCCATGGCTGACTGATGATTCAGTTTACAATATTACCATGGCATCCCTGCTACCATCAATATCATTTTCTTTAACTTTCATTAATGAACTAAATCTGATTATGAATTAGTTTTAGATAACTCTTAATTTTTACATTTTTGCCCTCCAGTTTGAAAAAGGAAACGATACTACCATAGCACAAACAACATATATGTGGAAAGGTTGCTCCCTTTCATTGCTGTCTCAATCACACACACACCCCCCCCCCCCCCCCGCTCCGACTACCACACCCCAAATTATATACACGAAGAGTGCATTATTGAAAGTTTCTTTAAATATAGCCTTATCAGTAAACCTGTGCTACTGCAAACTGAAAATTCAATTCAAAGATTCTCCCTCTTCACTTTCAACACTTTCATTTCTCCTTCTCGATCCTTCGCCTCACCACCCCCCCCCCCCCCCACCCCTGGCCCTTCCAACTACCATCCATAACTCCTGCCAATATCAAATTCAGTCACCTTAACATCTCCCCATAAAGTGTCAGTCAGTCAAGCACCACAATGTTTGTAGACCAAGAAATCAACAACCAAAAACCATTTTTAAAACTTTAAAGCCCCATCAAATAAAGATGCAGTTTTTTTCTTCTTTTTCTCTAAACGAGATAAACACACAAATCCAAAATATATAAAATTCCAATTCCCATTTTGAATATTCTTCAATTTTTTTTGGCCAAGCCACATTAAAAAAGTGAGTGTTATTCTTTTTGGCCTTCCCCCATCTTTGTGTTTGCATTGCAACAAGGTGTAGTTTTCTCTACCAAAAAAAAACAAATAAAATAAAATAAAACTTAAATAAAAGATGATGACAGCACATGCAGGAGAAGAGTGAGAGCCCTCCCAAATACTACCGGCTTATGTATACAAAAGACCTCACGGACGCAGATTAAGTGTGAAGGAGTTACACCGATTTGAAGTTCCAAATAACCTGGACCTGCACCATTTGACCTGACGTGTGTCATTCCTGTGGTCTTATGATGGATGTTTATGAAATGTGATATATTAATCTGTAGGTGCCTCACCTGAATGTACCCGGAACCACGAAATGCAATATATGCAGATATAATCATGTAACTGTATAATGCCAACACATACATTCTGTAACAACGAAGACTAAAGAAGAGAGAAAAATAAACATGGATGATAAAGGATATCACTCCTTTTCGCCTGCTGACATTACCACTGGGGATCGCATTTGATCCCAGAGAGACGCTATCTTTCGATCCTTTTTCCGACATCTTGGCAAATCGAGAGTTACTATTCACCCCCACTCCACCATCCATGCAGAAACCCACCCAAACCCCCCTGCACGGCCAATTTATTCTGTTCCAGTTTCTCGTCCAAGGAGGGTAACTCTATACGGTTCAGCACTATGTCAAAGAAGAGCGGTCCGGTGGGAATGCCGTGAAGTTGGGCTTGGCAGCCAGGTCCGGCTGGTTGGCGCTGCACCGGTCCAGCCTTTCCACCAGCGGTCGATTGTCCTTCAGACTGAGTTGCGTCATTCCTTTGCTGATGGAAGGTTCATTGGCATCTGAAAATTAACGCAAAGAGGTTCTTGGTAAGCCATGGCCTTTTTTTTTTTAAAGTATTCTTGGGTGGAAGGTATTTTCTATGGGTGAGAGTAGTTGGAGGGTGGGGGAAGTCAATTCAATTGTGAGAAATGTCATTCAATTAGGAACCACATAAGGCCTATTCTCATCTTTGTAGTAAGTTTGTCAGCTTGAGCTACCTGACAGTTCATAAGTAGGGGAGTATATTGGAGTGGAATTTGAGATTTGAATCCCTGAATAGAGAAAGTTTACAAAAACTTGTTAATTTGCAGTCATTTTTTGTTGTTGCTGTCACAAACAGAAATGGATACCCACTTTCTATTATTTGGAGAAGACAGAGACTGGTTCAATCGCAGTCTACTAGGCCAGATAAACTCTTTACATTTTGGCTTTCAATTTCTTTATTCTGACAAATTTCGATAGTACAAAAAAACGGCATTTTTGATCGAGCTTTTGATACTTCCTTGTGATCCCTGGACATCATACATTCAGCTACAAGCAAAATAACTGTTGTCTGTCCAGTCCACCACAATAATCCTATTGTAATATTTTCAGACCCTTAGGGCTGATAGGTCTCCCCCCCCCCAAGAAAAAAAAAGGGCGGTGCTGCTTCCAACCGAATGAATCTTTTCACTCATTGTTTAACCAAAGAGAAAAATTTGGGAAAGAAAACAACAGATTATTAATATAAAGGCCATATTTATCTGAATCATTGTCTATGCTCTGATGGAAAACATTTGTTCCAGGAGCAGGGTTCAATTCCCAGGTTCCAAATGGACACGGCAGGTTAATCTGCATTTTCCTGACGATCAGACCCAAAAGAGAACATCGATATGTCTCTCCACCGTTATCCCAAAGAAGAAACCTTTCAGAAAGTCAAGGGTATTAAAGGGATTTCTTCCTTTTAAATTAACCAGGGTCCTACACAAAATGAACAGGGTAGTAGCATGATGGTCTCTGCCTGATTCCCCCTCCCCCCACCCAATTTCTTTTCTTAATTTTTTGGTATTCATCCTTTCATATATAGTCCATCTTGCATTTTGCCTTTTGAAAAACAATAATCCTTAATCTTCATCCAAAGCAGCAAAAAGGTTCTTTCCAAACACAGTAAATTGATTATTATTATTATTATGATTATTATATTATTATCAGTACATACCTAGAATGGAGGCCGTCTGAGCAGAGTACTTCAAGCCGTTGATATCTTGCGCAAGAGTGTCCAATTCCTTTACCTCCACCTATTGATTAAATGAAACCAAAATCTAATCATGATGTCTTCCACATTAAGTTTTTTAGGGAGTGTCACTACCCGACAAGCCCTATAGGGTTTTTTAGTACACTTCCTTTCACAAGTTTTGTTTCTTATCTCCTTCTATGTCATATGTCATACTTATGTTAAGATAGAACAAAAATAAATAAATGAAATGAAATAAATGAAATTAGTAAAAACAATTTTTAATTCGAGTAAAAGTTTTGTTGTTGTTGATATCGAATCAAAAGGAGTTTAACCCCTGGTCGACCTGGCGAGAGGTCCTACGAGGGTAATAAGTTTTTATAGAATAGACATTTTTTTTTTTTTACTCCTGGAAAAGTTGTCTATGTTCAGTCAGGGAATTGCTGGTAAATGAAGTCTTATATATTTACATTGGACAGGATAGCCATAATCATACCCGAGGTCGGAGTCGAAGAGCCAATTAGGGAGGAATTTTTAAGTACTGAGGATTGAGTGGTTTCTATTGTTTGGGTAGGGAGTGGTTGCGGTTTCTATTGTTTGGTAAGGCAGTGGTTGCTACTTTATGTTTTAATCAATCGGTCATTGTTGGAGTTGTTTGTTTTGTTCTGTATATATAAGTATACTTGGAGTCGGGCCTAGACCCATTTAGGAAAGGATTTTTTTAATGGAATGAGACTTTAAGTAGTAACAATTGTGAATACAGAAAGGGTTTAGTTTTTGGGCAGTGAGTTGTTGCGACTTTGTATTTCAAGGGGAGGTCTTCAATCAAAGGGTCGTTCTCGAGGTGTTTTTGTATAACTTGGTGTTGAATTCTTCAAGTCGGGTGAAAGTAGATTTTGTGTTTCCTGCACGGAGAACGTACAAAGTAGCAATATAGGTAGAGATTTTGAGTGCGAGTCGATAAGCTGTGGTGTGGATTCTGTTTAAAATTTGTTTATTGGGATTAGAGATGGTAAGCAGGGAGATGCTCCAGTAACTGAGAATCGGTTTTACTTTGGATTTATAGATTTGGATCATGGTTTTCGGAGGGAAGTTATATTTTTGTGAGAGGATTTAAATGGATTTAAGTTGGGACCAGCAGTGTCCTGCAGTTCTGTTACAATGTAGATTATACGATAATTTGCTATCGAAAGTGGTACCGAGGAAGGTTGCATTAGGAGTAGCAGTGATTGAGGTGTTGAAAGATTAATTTTGGAAATATGGTTATGGTATTTTGATTTTATTATGGGAGAAATTGGCTAAGTTAGATTTTGAGGGATTTATTTTTGTTCTCCACATCGAGCACCAATTTTCGAGATGTGTAATTGCTTTTTTAACATTTAGTTCTGTCATATAGATATTATTACTGGTGCTCCAAATGGCTATGTCTTCAGTGTACTGACTTTAGTTGCATTTAGATAGAGGGGGATGTTCAAATCATTAACAAATAGGGTGCAGGGGATGGGCTGAGAACAGTGCCCTGTGGAGTTCCTGCACAAAGTGGAATAGGTTTTGATTGTTGGTTTTTGTAGCATATTTTGCATTGCACTCACTAAGGAAAGAGGAAAGAAGTCTGGTGTAATTGGAGGGGAGATTAAAGTTAAGTAGTTAAATTCTTATGTCGTTGTGCCAAGTTTTGTCGAAAGCCTTTTCGGCATCAAGGTAGAGGGCAGTGGTATCATGTTTTTTTATGAAGCCGATGCAAATTTCTTCGAAAAGGCGGAAAGTTTGGTTTATTGTAGATTTGTGTGCGCGGAATTAGCCTGATTGATACGGGCAAAGTGATTGGGTTTTTGTCATTAATGATTGAATCGCATTTGTTTTGAACTCGGTTCTGGTGGACCGCCGATATTTGTCTATTTATTTGTTTTTTAAGTTGGTTAATTTGGGTTTTTAGAGTTGGATCTGGGGATATCATATAGGTTCTATGTAGGTGACGTCTGAGTTAATTAGTGTAAGAATATTCCTATTTAGTTTTCGATTTCTGTCTTGTTTTTAAAGGGCAGTGTTTTTTGAAGGTATTGAAGGTATGTTGGGCAATGCTGTCACAATATATGCCGATGTTATTTAGCTTGCTGTTGTGGTAATTAGGGATAGTGTAATTTTTTACGAGTTCCCTTTTAAATGATGTCCAGTCTCTTTTATTGTAATTATACGTTAATTCATTATTTTGGATGCGACTGAGGTTTATGTCTAGCTCAAAAAGGAGTGGAAATTGGTCACTGATTAGGTCATCTTCTTGGATTTGAATCGAATGAGTTTTAGTTGCAATGTGGTTTGAGGTTATGGCGTTGTCAAGTAGTTCAGTATTATTATTTATTGGGTTTATCCTAGTTTTGGTATTTTGGTTAATTATTGTTAAGTTGTGTTTATCACATATTTCTAAGAGGGATATGCCTTTTTCAGATATTTTGGTGCTACCAAAAATGATGTGGTGGGAATTTAGATCTCCTAGTAGTATTGTATTTTTATTAGAACTTTTTTCATTGTGGATATGGGCTCATTTGGGGACTATAATAGCTAATAATGTGGAGAGGTTTATTGTCTCTTTCGAGTACAATTTCAATTGATTGATTGTTTGTTTGGGTTGGGTTTGGGAGGAGGGTGGCTTTGAGGTTGTTTTTTTCAGCAATAATTACTCCTTCATAGAGCGAGAGATATCGTGGCTGAAAGTTTGGTAACCAGGGATGCTAAGGTGGGAATTCGTTTTTAGTTTAGTTTCGTTTAACGAAATGATATCCGGGAGTGGTTGGTGAATATACTAAGTAGGAGGCTTAATTTTGGAAGGATACTGTTGATGTTTAGGTGGAGGAACTTGACCGAAGGCGGGAGGGTGCTTGTATTGTAGGTGATTAAGGAGGGCTAAATATTGAAGGTTGGTGGAGACGTTCCATAATTACAGTTTCTGGGATATTTAAGTTTAGGTGTTTTAGTGCTAACACGGTGACGTAACTGGCAAGGTCGTCAGATTTAATATTAATGTTGGCTTTTTGGAAGGTGTATTGTACTAATTCAATTACAAAGGTTGCGACATGAAGTTTTTTTTCAGTGACGATTTTATTTGTTATTTCAAGTTTAGGTGTAAAATTGGTTACATTCGCGTAGGTTCTTTGTTCTTATTGTTTGTTATTAGCTTCAGTTTTAGCTTCTTTAAATTTTGGGCATCCTTTGTAAAGGGCGACATGAGTCCCTGAGCAATTGGCATATATTGTGCTTTCTTTTGGTTTGGGACAGTCTTTAACTCTGTGGTTTTCGCCACATCTAGACATCTGGTTTGATTTTTGCAAGTATGGTGGGTGTGTCCAAAAAGTTGACATTTGAAACATTGAGTGATTTGTGGGGTTCGTGGTATTCTTCTGTTTTGTGTTTAGAGTATCCTAAGTAGAATCCTTGTTTGATTAGGGATTGTTGAGGCTCTTGTTCTTCAAACGTTATTTTTACTTTCCAAGTTGGATTGTTTGTGGCGTGACTAATGAGTCTTTTAGTTGTATTGGGGTGTATTCTTGGTCTTTGAGTTCTTGTTCAATATCTTTGATTTGAATTTTAGGGTTTATCCCACAGGCTATTACAGAGAAGTTTCTTTGTCTTACTTTTTGGGGATTCTTGGTTTGGGGTTGCCTAGTTTAGTCTTTTGAGTCCATGGTTTCAGGAGGATATTTGCAGATTTAGGGTCATGGGGGTGATTAGGATGTCGTTACTACGAAGACAGTTTATATTTGAGATCATGGCATTTGGTTTTTCTTCATTGATTAGTTTAGCAAGTGTTATTGGGTTTTTTGATAGTTCTGGTAAGATACCTGATACAATGATTGTTTGAGCGGACTTTTCGGTGGTTGGTTTGGAGTTAGGAGATGGGTTTATTTCAACAGAGTTTGGACGTTGTCTTCTTCTGCTATTTTTGTACAGGGATCCAGTCATTAATGTCTATGTCAAAATCAGAGAGGTTTAGGTTTTCGACTAGGGGGGCGGTTATAGGTGGGTAAGGGGTTGTCATATGAGCAAAACAGCCCCTCCCTACAGGTTTTAAATGGCTTCGATACAATGAAATTGATCATAGACTTCACTTACCAGAAAGAATTAGTCTCCAGCCTAAGACGGCGGACGGAAAGTATAGGAACTCCTTTTGAAGAGACACACTATGGATTGAAAGTGTACTCGGTAGCGTTGTGTTGGTATCCAATGACGCGTACGTTTTGTAAATGGCGGGTAAGTAATAGAGTGAAGGATGATGGGGTGGCGCTATGTCAAAAAGATAACTGTTCACCAACATAATCCTCAGATCCCTAATGAAAGGAGAGTAGTGCAAAAGAAATTAACCAGTTATCTTCAGAGTAAGTCTCGTACATTTAGCACAAAAGAAAAACACTAATTAGCAACTTATTCCAACAAAGTTTAGGCTGTGATTGAAACTTTACTGGTGGAAACATAAGTAAATATATATTACACTTTTAGGAACCTTTCTTTCTTATGACTAACCTTGACTGTATATTGCAGCTTTCCAGCTTAGCTGGTGTTTTTCCATCAAATCAGCTCATCTTTGAGTTTTCTGATCTTGACAACAATCAACTGTCTTTTTAATTTACCACAACCCAGACCACACTAATTGGCAACTCTTTCCAACAATCTAAGGCAACAATCATAAATTTAAGACAACCAAATTACTAATTACAAAATGATTCCAACAAACTAAGGCACCAGGTCTCATTAATTTAGCACAAAACAGACCACACTAGTTAGCAACTCACATCAAAAAACTAAGGCAGAACTTATAAATTTAATACATACACACCACACTAATTACCAACAAATTATCACAGCACTCCTCTTCAATTAAGCACAAACAGACCACACTAATTAGCTACTCATTCCACCAAACTAAGGCACAATGTGTCTTTAATTTATCACGAAACAGACCACACCAAATACCGACTGGTTCCAACAGGCTAAGGCACAGTGTCTTGTAGGTTTAGCACAAAAACAGGCAACACCAAATACCGACTGGTTCCAACAGGCTAAGGCACTGTGTCTCCTACTGTACATTTAGCACTGATCTTGACAACAATCAACTGTTGAGAGGACAAGACTGATGTTAATGATTCTGGCTCACAATGATGTTTCCCTTGAAACTTATGTTTTCTCCAATTTCTGTTAAATCACCTCCAGATAACACTTCCAGATATCTCTGTTGAGTACAGGCTTGAAGGATCTTCTCGTATTTGGTGGAGTTGAGATCTTTACCAAACAGAACGTTTCCTCTCACGGTATCGTTTTGGATCCAAGCTTGTTGAGCAACAGATCTCTGATGAAAGGAGAGGAATACATAACAAATTGGTTAATTTTCTTCAAAGTAACAGCAAAAGTAAAAAAGTTAAACCCTGTTAACAACCAAACTGTCAGCCGTGAGACAAAAGATGTGTACTCTTCTAGAGGGGCAATTTGTGAAAGAAATGGAATTATATGGTCAGATCAAAGTTATTGGACACTGGTTTGAACAACTCTCAAAAAAGACCTCACTAAATACCAACTCGTTCCATCAAACTAGGTACAATGTCTTATTAACTTAAGACAACTAAAATACTTATTACAAATTCATTCCAACAAACTAAGGCAACAGGTTTCATTAATTTAGCACAAAACAGACCACACTAATTAGCAACTCATATCAATAAACTAAGGCAGAACTTATCAATTTAATACAAACACACCACACCTATTACTGACTGGTTCCAATAGGCTAAGGCTGAGGTCTTATACATTTAGCACAAAAACAGGCAACACCAAATACCGAATGGTTCAAACAGGCTAAGACACAATGTCTCCTACATTTGGCACTAAACAGACAACACTAATTAAAAACTAATACAAATAAACTAAGGTACCATGTCTCAATAATTTAGCACAAAAACAGACTACATTAATTAGCATCTCATGCCACTAAACTAAGACACCAATTAGCTTCATTTTGATGTTGTCATGGTTGCTTGGAATGAGTGGAATGTGTAACTCTGGTTAAACTATATCATGGAACTTGTTCAGCCTTTCTGTAAGAATAGTAATTTAGCACAATAAAAACCACATCAAATACCGGCCGACTGGTTCCAACAGGCTAAGGCACCGTGTCTTGTACATTTAGCACAGAAACAAGAACACACCAAATACCGACTGGTTCCAACAGTCTAAGGCACTGTGTCTCGTACATTTAGCACAAAAACTGAACACACAACATATACCGACTGGTTCCAACAGGCTAAGGCACCGTGTCTCGTACATTTAGCACAAAAACTGAACACACAACATATACCGACTGGTTCCAACAGGCTAAGGCACCGTGTCTCCTACATTTAGCACAAAAACAGACCACACCGAATACCGACTGGTTCCAACAGGCTAAGGCACCGTGTCTCATACAATTAGCACAAAACACACCACACCAATTACCGACTTTTTTCAATAGGCTAAGGCACCGTGTCTCGTACATTAACACAAAAACAGACCACACCAAATACTGAATGCTCCCAACAGGCTAATTGCACCATGTTTCATACATTTAGCACAAAAATAGACCACACCAAACACCGACTGGTTCCAGCAGGCTAAGGCACCGTGTCTCCTACATTTAGCACTGATCTTGACAACAATCAACTGTTGAGAAGACAAGACTGATGTTAATGATACTGGCTCACACTGATGTTTCCCTTGAATCTTACTTTTTCTCCAATTTCTGCTAAATCACCTCCAGATAACACTTCCAGATCCTTCTGTAGAGGACAGGCTTGAAGGATCTTCTCGTATTTGGTGAAGTTAATGATCTTTCAACCACTTGTTCTAACCTGATCCAGCTTCATTACAGACATCCAAGACTCACAATTTTCCTGACATATTCTTCATCTTCTTCTTTCACCAGAGACAGTATTGTAAAAGATAAGAAGATTTCATATATTGGAAAGCAGATACTGTAGACATTGCAACTAGACTTATTTTTATACACTCCCTCCCTTCCTCCCCTCCCTCCCCCTGACTACCTAAACAACCCTGACTGCTGCCTCATTGATATAAAGTATGTATAAACAAATGTATATCATTGTGGTTTAATGGCAGAAATAAACGAAATGAATACCAGAGCTTAAATATTTCTGTGTTACTATAGTAAACTGCATACCCAAATGGAAGCATTACAGAATCTTCAATGTCTCAGACCTCCAGCAGGATGTTACAGTCACAGTTCATGGAGTCTTCTTGTGAATCAGTGTGGCCAATGCAATGCTGTAAAGACAAATATAAAAGCAATATGTATATACCTATGGTGTGAAATAAATTTTAGTGTTTTTTTTTAGTAGTTTTACAAAAGATCATCTTCCAGTTTGCGTATGCAGATACCTTTCCGATGAATGTTTACAAACATGAATAAACGGTCTCTTTTTGTTACTAAGTGCCTGTTTATTTTTAATACTTGCAATATATGACTCATTAATGAACCTTACTAGACATTGCTATCAAACCAATGGAGTACTTCATAAAATGCCAAAACTTCCTTTGATGTACATTGTTCACTATAATGGTCAAGCCAATAGTAAGGAATGAATTGAACACAATTTTGAGAACATTTCATCATCCAAACAATTTTTGAGAGCATGTACTAGTTTAAACAAACTTAGCAAGCACATTCATGAAGAACTGGAAAATTGAAAAATTTCTGAAATAAACATCATTCTTGAAACAAGAAACTTGACAAGTGAAATAAGGACGGACACTTACTGTAAAGCCCATTAGTTTTCTCACATCACCAACAGTCTTTGGTGAGGTTTCCTTTAGAGCCCATAGTGCTGCAGTGTCACTTGGATCAGCCATGTGCCCTTTTGAGGTAATTACACGCCCTAAGTATCGGACTTGCTGCTTGAACAGTTTGCATTTGGCAGCCTTTAATTTCATTCCATGTTCCTGCACTCTCTGAAGGACTTGTCTCAACCTTAATAGATGTCATCTAAATAGGTAGCACATATCTCGTTGTTGAGATCTCCAAGGCATGCCTCCATACATCTCTGGAACGCTGCTGGTGCGTTCTTCAACCCAAATGGAATTCTAACCCATTCGTACAAACCCCAAGGGGTAATGAAGGCAGTAAGATGTTGGCTTTGTTCATCCACGAACCCTTGGTGGTATGCCTGACCCTGGTCCAGTGTAGAAAACCATCGGTTGCCACCCAAGGAACCCTTGGTATAAGTTGGTATAAGTTGTCTGTCTGCAATCGTTTTCAAATGAAGTTGCCTAAAATCAATGCACAATCTAAGAGTTCCATCTTTCTTTCGAACGCACACCATAGGGGAAGAATACGATGACTGTGATTTCTTCACCCATCCCCTACTGATGATGTCCTTCACATACTCCTTTACCTCTTTATAGAGTGGTGGAGGGACTGAAATGTATGATTTCTGGACTGGTACATCATCAGCTAACTGTATTTTCATCTTCAAAGTAGGTATTGTGCCAAGGTCATCATCATTTCTGGCAAAGGCATGGCATTCCTCAGTTAGCATTTGCTTGGCCAACCGCCTCTGTTCACTCGTCAGGTCGGACAGATCTACACTTGGTAGCCAATCTCCCCTTTCGCTAGTTGCCCCATTTTCTAAGATGCCAGCTTTTACTCCTCTTACACCAGCTCTTGTGTTGACCCCTGATGACAGACCCTGTAAGAATTCTCCTGGGAGAGCAGTTGATGCTGCATATGTATCCCACACACAGTCGACCTGGCAAGACCACATCTCTTGAACTGTTGTTGGTAACTGGTATCTCTAAACGACAACAGTTCCCACGATTCACAGTCACCAGCGTTGGGTGGCAAACAATGCCCTCTGGGAGATGGTGGTCTCCATCTGGTTCAAACAAGGCTGCAGATTCCTCCTTGGCATGAGCATGGGTCACGCACTGCATAAGTATTATCTCTCCTGCCCTTATCTTGGTCACACTTCTAATCGTTTTGACCACACTGACTTCCTCAGAGTCTGGACTCTGCAGAACTCCAATCAATTTGTTAAGCTGTACCTCATTCATTTGTAGCAACAAGGTGGAAAAATATTTCTGAGCAGTTCTTTCAGGCCTATCCTGTGCCATCTCCTCTATGACATTGTAACTGATGATTGGGTTGTCTAGGGATTCTCCCGTACGCTTATCCCATTGTCTCCCTCTACAGCTTCATGGGGTATGCAGAAGGCTACCTCGATCCATCCTTGGTACCCGATTGAAGTGCCTGTGGCGGTGTTCAGGCATAGCCCCTCACTATCCAGCAGCTCCTCAATTAGTTTCAATGGGACAGTGGGCATACACTGCTTTACCCATTCCTCAGAGATCAAAGAAACCTGGGCTCCTGTGTCCCATAAGGCCGTAGTCTGCATACCATTCAGTGTACAATGAACTAAACATTTTTTTCCTACCAGTTGTGCCATTTTCTTTCTTTTCTTGATACTCTCTAACCTCCAAGTGGCACTAACTGGCATGTTAGGTCTCTTATCTGATGGCTGGGACGCTGATCTGGTACTGGTCACTCGATGTCCCGCTCGGTTGGCCTTCGCCTGTTTCCCAGATTTTGGCCTTGTTTGCAGCCTCTCTGGAAGTGGTCATCACTACCACACTTAAAACAATGAGTGCACTCCCTTCCTTTACCACGATCAACACACCTTTTACAACCCCATTCTCTGGTTGGCCTTTGTGACTTCTTACGAGGTGAAACCTGCTGAAGGGCTCTAATTTCTGCCCTTATTATTTCCCTTACCCCTGCTTGAATATCCTCCAATGAGACTGGGTTTGTGTCCCTCTCAGTGGGTTTGTTCTTGTCTGTCCTTCTAGGTGTGGTGGCCTCTTCCTCAGAAGGTAAAGTCACTTGATTGATTTTCAGCTTCCGCATCTTATGATATCGTTTCGTCTCCTGGCCCACACATAGAGACAGACTCTCTAACAGCTCTTCATCAGTGGTAGTTGGGTTCCTTAGGAGGGGTTGCAACTGTTGCCGAACATACTCGCTCTGGAGGCCTGTTAAAAGTGTGTGAAGGGACATTTGTTGAACCTGCTTGGGACCGTACACCACGCCTGTCCCTGCCTCCTGGGATGCGAACACTACCTTTTGCCTCAAATCCATGGCTCAAAGAACAAATGAGTGGGCTGTTTCTTTTGGTCCTTGAACTGCAGTTGATAGTTCATGGAACACAGTAGTTGCTTCCTTCTCCTGGAAGTGGGCCCGAAGGATTCTTCGTAGTTCGGGGAGGGTGATGTCTGCGCTACCTTCAAGGTAGTTACGAAGACGGGAATCTGGGACGACCGCCCTTAAAACTCCATCAATGATTTCGTCTGTGCTAAAACCCTTCCTGGATCCACTCTCTATCTGCCGGGCCAAACTGGCAAAGTTGATCTGCCCTAGCTCTCCTATCTGGCCAGATATCTTAAACTCCCTTTTCCAAGGTATGTTTCCTACTGTGCTCGGTATAAGGTGGTTTGTGCCTTCAACCTGGGGTAGGTGGCTAACCTCTGTAGAACTTGCAGGGCTCCCTTCCACGGGCACTTCTGTCTGCAACCTGAAGCTATTTAATTTGACCCTCAAGGTATTTAGCAGAAGCCTGTTATCCTCTGTTTGCTCATCAAAGGCCTCACTATATAGGTATCTGTTGACTAATAAGGATGGAAGGCCCTTACCGTCAAGCTTGGCTTTTCTGACTTCAGGAAGGTTAAGCAGTTAACCCACAATTAAGACTTACACCTCAGTGCACTGCTGTATGGCCAACTGGACTTCTTGGACCACTTCCTCAATCTCTGGAGTAGCCATGGTACTTGACTGGGTCAACTCTTCACCAGCTGCCTTATATCGTTCCATCTACAGTACTTTGGGCTTCGTTGCTGCCTGTTAGTTCTTTTCGATGATGCACCCTCTAAATGGGATTGATGAACCTACCTAGCACACCATCCGGGTGGTGCCTCCAAAATGTTACCGTCCCCTGGAGGGGAGACAGTAGACAGACAAATATTTATGTATTTTGCAAACTGGCGTTGCTGTATTCTCCATATTACATGGCTTTCAACAAAGAACTGAAGTATTAACATTAACCCTGAAACAACATACTCTAAAAGTCTGTAATAAAGACGGAAGTCACCATACTGCTTTAAGTTGTAGCACTTCAATTGACCTACAGCAGAGACTCTATGCCTTTGTGTTATTCATTTAAGTAGATACTGACCTCAGTCTGTTGCTTAACAGCTAGACAAATAAGTAGATGAACGTTCTTACTTACTTTGTTACATAATGATTTTACACTCCTTTAAGTTTTATACTGACATTTAACTCCTTTAAGTTTAACAGCACAGCGACAACCTACATGAGCACTCTCAGAGGTGAATACAATTTGTCAAACTCAACTCTAGAAGTTTGGTCGCAATGCTACCCTATGCAGTTACGTAAAGTCACATGTAATACATTGTGCTGTAAAACGTACAGTAGCACAATTGCTACTTAAACACATTATAATACAGACCATGCCTGCAGCTGTCAAACCGACGCTAATCAACTCTGTATAAACAGTAGCATGGTGGGCTCATAATTGACGCACTTAAGGATTTGATCAAAGATGTATATCAAGGAAAAATCCAAATCAATCAACTGTATGTGGTTTTCACATGTGTAGTTCCTCAGAAATGTTATGATGTCAAAATATTTTAGGTTCTGTGCTTATGCACCGTACAATTGAGCAGAGTTTGGCCACGAAATGTCTGCCGTGTCAAGTTCTTTCACACCCCTAAATTGACACATTTGTCGATAAACTAACTGTAGTGTAGGCCTTAGTGTATACATCCATTGACTTTAGATGCGGTTTGCTATGCTCTGAGCCTCAAAGCTCAGACAGGTCAGGTCCCAGAGAGTAGTGTTATCATGTTGAGGTAATGTTGCCTGTTGGTTAAATTTTAGGATGTAAGATTTCCAAATGCCCAAAAAACGTGCCGAACTGGGGGGAGGGTGTTAAAAGATTTAAAAATACCACAATTTGGTCAGCAAATAGCTGAAATGGATTCAAACTCATGAAATATGCAATTCTGCTTGACTGCAAAAAGTTTTGGTGGCCTGCTGTATCGTTGCTAGTAATAATTGAAGGTGCGTCAATTACGGGGGTGCGTCAATTATGAAGCCTTTACTATACAGCCTCTGCAACATAATTATATTTTCACGTGGACGTAATCTGGCTGAAGTTGGCGAACAATAAGAGCGACCAATAGTAGCGAACAATAAGAGCGACCAATAAGGGCGACCAAAAAATGCTAGAAAGTGCAAATGATACTACGGAGTTGTGTAGTGGCCTTCGTAATGGGCCATAAGCAAATTGAATGATCGAATGCTTTCAATCGATTGCAATTAGGAGGGAAAGACAGGCTTTTGGACGTTCCATGCATTAAATAATTTATTATAAGAGATTCAAACCCGAAAAACTCGTAATTATGGAACGGGGTATAAAATATCCCCAAAGTCAGGATATGGCCTAACTCATTATCGTGGTAAAGTAAAATTTTAGCTCTTAAAATATCAGACCTGCCCCGAATATCAGCGAAAAGCGTAAGTTTAGGGTAAGAGATAATATATTTGGAAACAAAGCTTAATGGGAAACATGAAGAAGGGTGGGGTGAACGTTAAAGCTGACATTACACTCTACCAAAGTATGTCAACAACCGTGAGGGACGATGTCGGGCAGGGGGTTATTAACAATTAACTCGGCAACTGAAAGTAAAACATAGCATATATATACTGTTATTCAAAACCACATCTGGCAAACAAATAAAATCTGTAACTCAGTATCATTGGGGAGCAAAAACGAAGCTGACGTCACCAGCTATCACCCTATACCAACAAACCTCGGGGGACGGTATCATTTAGGGTGTTATTAACACCCAAACTCGACGTAAAGTCGCATTTACAGTTTAAATACGGTTTTTCAACACGATTTTTGGCTAACAAATCAAATCTGTAACTCAGTATCATTGGGGTCCCCATGGTAGCTGACGTCACCAGCTATCACCCCATGCCAACAAACCTCGGGGGACGGTATCATTTATGGTGTTATTAACACCCAAACTCGACGCAAAGTCGCATTTACAGTTTATATACGGTTTTTCAACACGATTTTTGGCTAACAAATCAAATCTGTAACTCAGTATCATTGGGGTCCCCAAAGTAGCTGACGTCACCCTCTATCACCCCATACCAACAAACCTCGGGGGACGGTATCATTTATGGTGTTATTAACACCCAAACTCGACGCAAAGTCGCATTTACAGTTTATATACGGTTTTTCAACACGATTTTTGGCTAACAAATCAAATCTGTAACTCAGTATCATTGGGGTCCCCATGGTAGCTGACGTCACCAGCTATCACCCCATGCCAACAAACCTCGGGGGACGGTATCATTTATGGTGTTATTAACACCCAAACTCGACGCAAAGTCGCATTTACAGTTTATATACGGTTTTTCAACACGATTTTTGGCTAACAAATCAAATCTGTAACTCAGTATCATTGGGGTCCCCATGGTAGCTGACGTCACCCTCTATCACCCCATACCAATAAACCTCGGGGGACGGTATCATTTATGGTGTTATTAACACCCAAACTCGACGCAAAGTCGCATTTACAGTTTATATACGGTTTTTCAACACGATTTTTGGCTAACAAATCAAATCTGTAACTCAGTATCATTGGGGTCCCCATGGTAGCTGACGTCACCTTCTATCACCCCATACCAACAAACCTCGGGGGACGGTATCATTTATGGTGCTATTAACACCCAAACTCGACGCAAAGTCGCATTTACAGTTTATATACGGTTTTTCAACACGATTTTTGGCTAACAAATCAAATCTGTAACTCAGTATCATTGGGGTCCCCAAAGTAGCTGACGTCACCCTCTATCACCCCATACCAACAAACCTCGGGGGACGGTATCATTTATGGTGTTATTAACACCCAAACTCGACGCAAAGTCGCATTTACAGTTTATATACGGTTTTTCAACACGATTTTTGGCTAACAAATCAAATCTGTAACTCAGTATCATTGGGGTCCCCATGGTAGCTGACGTCACCAGCTATCACCCCATGCCAACAAACCTCGGGGGACGGTATCATTTATGGTGTTATTAACACCCAAACTCGACGCAAAGTCGCATTTACAGTTTATATACGGTTTTTCAACACGATTTTTGGCTAACAAATCAAATCTGTAACTCAGTATCATTGGGGTCCCCATGGTAGCTGACGTCACCCTCTATCACCCCATACCAATAAACCTCGGGGGACGGTATCATTTATGGTGTTATTAACACCCAAACTCGACGCAAAGTCGCATTTACAGTTTATATACGGTTTTTCAACACGATTTTTGGCTAACAAATCAAATCTGTAACTCAGTATCATTGGGGTCCCCATGGTAGCTGACGTCACCTTCTATCACCCCATACCAACAAACCTCGGGGGACGGTATCATTTATGGTGCTATTAACACCCAAACTCGACGTAAAGTCGCATTTACAGTTTATATACGGTTTTTCAACACGATTTTTGGCTAACAAATCAAATCTGTAACTCAGTATCATTGGGGTCCCCAAAGTAGCTGACGTCACCCTCTATCACCCTATACCAACAAACCTTGGGGGACGGTATCATTTAGGGTGTTATTAACACCCAAACTCGACGCAAAGTCGCATTTTCAGTTTAAATACGGTTTTTCAACACGATTTTTGGCTAACAAATCAAATCTGTAACTCAGTATCATTGGGGTCCCCATGGTAGCTGACGTCACCATCTATCACCCCATGCCAACAAACCTCGGGGGACGGTATCATTTATGGTGTTATTAACACCCAAACTCGACGCAAAGTCGCATTTACATTTCCAGTTTATATACGGTTTTTCAACACGATTTTTGGCTAACAAATCAAATCTGTAACTCAGTATCATTGGGGTCCCCATGGTAGCTGACGTCACCCTCTATCACCCCATACCAACAAACCTCGGGGGACGGTATCATTTATGGTGTTATTAACACCCAAACTCGACGTAAAGTCGCATTTCAGTTTATATACGGTTTTTCAACACGATTTTTGGCTAACAAATCAAATCTGTAACTCAGTATCATTGGGGTCCCCGTGGTAGCTGACGTCACCCTCTATCACCCCATACCAACAAACCTCGGGGGACGGTATCATTTATGGTGCTATTAACACCCAAACTCGACGCAAAGTCGCATTTACAGTTTATATACGGTTTTTCAACACGATTTTTGGCTAACAAATCAAATCTGTAACTCAGTATCATTGGGGTCCCCAAAGTAGCTGATGTCACCCTCTATCACCGTATACCAACAAACCTCGGGGGACGTTATTATTTATGGTGTTATTAACACCCAAACTCGACGCAAAGTCGCATTTTCAGTTTAAATACGGTTTTTCAACACGATTTTTGGCTAACAAATCAAATCTGTAACTCAGTATCATTGGGGTCCCCATGGTAGCTGACGTCACCAGCTATCACCCATGCCAACAAACCTCGGGGGACGGTATCATTTATGGTGTTATTAACACCCAAACTCGACGCAAAGTCGCATTTACAGTTTATATACGGTTTTTCAACACGATTTTTGGCTAACAAATCAAATCTGTAACTCAGTATCATTGGGGTCCCCAAAGTAGCTGACGTCACCCTCTATCACCCCATACCAACAAACCTTGGGGGACGGTATCATTTATGGTGTTATTACACCCAAACTCGACGCAAAGTCGCATTTACAGTTTATATACGGTTTTTCAACACGATTTTTGGCTAACAAATCAAATCTGTAACTCAGTATCATTGGGGTCCCCGTGGTAGCTGACGTCACCTTCTATCACCCCATGCCAACAAACCTCGGGGGACGGTATCATTTATGGTGCTATTAACACCCAAACTCGACGCAAAGTCGCATTTACAGTTTATATACGGTTTTTCAACACGATTTTTGGCTAACAAATCAAATCTGTAACTCAGTATCATTGGGGTCCCCATGGTAGCTGACGTCACCCTCTATCACCCCATACCAATAAACCTCGGGGGACGGTATCATTTATGGTGTTATTAACACCCAAACTCGACGCAAAGTCGCATTTACAGTTTATATACGGTTTTTCAACACGATTTTTGGCTAACAAATCAAATCTGTAACTCAGTATCATTGGGGTCCCCATGGTAGCTGACGTCACCTTCTATCACCCCATACCAACAAACCTCGGGGGACGGTATCATTTATGGTGCTATTAACACCCAAACTCGACGTAAAGTCGCATTTACAGTTTATATACGGTTTTTCAACACGATTTTTGGCTAACAAATCAAATCTGTAACTCAGTATCATTGGGGTCCCCAAAGTAGCTGACGTCACCCTCTATCACCCTATACCAACAAACCTTGGGGGACGGTATCATTTAGGGTGTTATTAACACCCAAACTCGACGCAAAGTCGCATTTTCAGTTTAAATACGGTTTTTCAACACGATTTTTGGCTAACAAATCAAATCTGTAACTCAGTATCATTGGGGTCCCCATGGTAGCTGACGTCACCATCTATCACCCCATGCCAACAAACCTCGGGGGACGGTATCATTTATGGTGTTATTAACACCCAAACTCGACGCAAAGTCGCATTTACATTTCCAGTTTATATACGGTTTTTCAACACGATTTTTGGCTAACAAATCAAATCTGTAACTCAGTATCATTGGGGTCCCCATGGTAGCTGACGTCACCCTCTATCACCCCATACCAACAAACCTCGGGGGACGGTATCATTTATGGTGTTATTAACACCCAAACTCGACGTAAAGTCGCATTTCAGTTTATATACGGTTTTTCAACACGATTTTTGGCTAACAAATCAAATCTGTAACTCAGTATCATTGGGGTCCCCGTGGTAGCTGACGTCACCCTCTATCACCCCATACCAACAAACCTCGGGGGACGGTATCATTTATGGTGCTATTAACACCCAAACTCGACACAAAGTCGCATTTACAGTTTATATACGGTTTTTCAACACGATTTTTGGCTAACAAATCAAATCTGTAACTCAGTATCATTGGGGTCCCCAAAGTAGCTGATGTCACCCTCTATCACCGTATACCAACAAACCTCGGGGGACGTTATTATTTATGGTGTTATTAACACCCAAACTCGACGCAAAGTCGCATTTTCAGTTTAAATACGGTTTTTCAACACGATTTTTGGCTAACAAATCAAATCTGTAACTCAGTATCATTGGGGTCCCCATGGTAGCTGACGTCACCAGCTATCACCCATGCCAACAAACCTCGGGGGACGGTATCATTTATGGTGTTATTAACACCCAAACTCGACGCAAAGTCGCATTTACAGTTTATATACGGTTTTTCAACACGATTTTTGGCTAACAAATCAAATCTGTAACTCAGTATCATTGGGGTCCCCAAAGTAGCTGACGTCACCCTCTATCACCCCATACCAACAAACCTTGGGGGACGGTATCATTTATGGTGTTATTACACCCAAACTCGACGCAAAGTCGCATTTACAGTTTATATACGGTTTTTCAACACGATTTTTGGCTAACAAATCAAATCTGTAACTCAGTATCATTGGGGTCCCCGTGGTAGCTGACGTCACCTTCTATCACCCCATGCCAACAAACCTCGGGGGACGGTATCATTTATGGTGCTATTAACACCCAAACTCGACGCAAAGTCGCATTTACAGTTTATATACGGTTTTTCAACACGATTTTTGGCTAACAAATCAAATCTGTAACTCAGTATCATTGGGGTCCCCATGGTAGCTGACGTCACCATCTATCACCCCATGCCAACAAACCTCGGGGGACGGTATCATTTATGGTGTTATTAACACCCAAACTCGACGCAAAGTCGCATTTACATTTCCAGTTTATATACGGTTTTTCAACACGATTTTTGGCTAACAAATCAAATCTGTAACTCAGTATCATTGGGGTCCCCATGGTAGCTGACGTCACCCTCTATCACCCCATACCAACAAACCTTGGGGGACGGTATCATTTATGGTGTTATTAACACCCAAACTCGACGTAAAGTCGCATTTCAGTTTATATACGGTTTTTCAACACGATTTTTGGCTAACAAATCAAATCTGTAACTCAGTATCATTGGGGTCCCCGTGGTAGCTGACGTCACCCTCTATCACCCCATACCAACAAACCTCGGGGGACGGTATCATTTATGGTGTTATTAACACCCAAACTCGACGCAAAGTCGCATTTACAGTTTATATACGGTTTTTCAACACGATTTTTGGCTAACAAATCAAATCTGTAACTCAGTATCATTGGGGTCCCCATGGTAGCTGACGTCACCATCTATCACCCCATACCAACAAACCTCGGGGGACGGTATCATTTATGGTGTTATTAACACCCAAACTCGACGCAAAGTCGCATTTACATTTCCAGTTTATATACGGTTTTTCAACACGATTTTTGGCTAACAAATCAAATCTGTAACTCAGTATCATTGGGGTCCCCATGGTAGCTGACGTCACCCTCTATCACCCCATACCAACAAACCTTGGGGGACGGTATCATTTATGGTGTTATTAACACCCAAACTCGACGTAAAGTCGCATTTCAGTTTATATACGGTTTTTCAACACGATTTTTGGCTAACAAATCAAATCTGTAACTCAGTATCATTGGGGTCCCCGTGGTAGCTGACGTCACCCTCTATCACCCCATACCAACAAACCTCGGGGGACGGTATCATTGAGGGTGTTATTAACACCCAAACTCGACGCAAAGTATCATCTACAGTTTATATACGGTTTTTCAACACGATTTTTGGCTAACAAATCAAATCTGTAACTCAGTATCATTGGGGTCCCCAAAGTAGCTGACGTCACCCTCTATCACCCCATACCAACAAACCTCGGGGGACGGTATCATTGAGGGTGTTATTAACACCCAAACTCGACGCAAAGTCTCATCTACAGTTTATATACGGTTTTTCAACACGATTTTTGGCTAACAAGTCAAATCTGTAACTCAGTATCATGGGGGAGCAAAACCGTAGCTGACGTCACCAGCTATCACCCCATACCAAAAATCCTCGGGGGACGGTATCATTTAGAGTGTTATTAACACCCAAACTCGACGCAAAGTATCATCTACAGTTTATATACGGTTTTTCAACACGATTTTTGGCTAACAAATCAAATCTGTAACTCAGTATCATTGGGGTCCCCAAAGTAGCTGACGTCACCCTCTATCACCCCATACCAACAAACCTCTGGGGACGGTATCATTTAGGGTGTTATTAACACCCAAACTCGACGCAAAGTCTCATCTACAGTTTATATACGGTTTTTTCAAATGTTCAAATATTTTCAATACTGCCAAAACTCCCGAATAATAAAGACAAAATAAACTGGTCTTGGTGATTTTTCCAGCAGTCAAGCCACTTGAAATTCACGCTACTTTACAAAACTATGATTTCTTAAATGTTCACATGTTTGGCAATAACCTGGACATTGCTGTTAGTTATACTCTACAGTATAAAGAAAAATAGTCAGCTTACCATTGACTAGAGTCAACATTACATAAATTGCTACATAAACTGCATGACTATTTTTTTTTTCATTTTTTATGTGTGTGTGATTCAGTTGTGACCATTTTTCCCTGCCCTGGTTTAGGTTATGTATAATGTTTAAATACAAACAATTTGGCATCTCGCAGTATTCAGAAAACACATACTTCGTTCGCAACCCTTTACTGTGTAAAAGCAGGGATCGTTTGTGTCGCGGTATCACTCTAATGCAGCGCTTACGTGATACCTGGAATGTGTTATTTGCCGTGGGTGCAGTTGGGAATAGGAATAGTGAACTGAAAAGTGTGAATACTTAGTTGATGGTTTTAGTCACATTAAAAATGTCAAAATGTTTCAGTAGTACTTGCTAACGTTGATTATTTATAACATAAGATATAAAACCAGGCACCCAACTTTCAAACAGCTAGGGCGCACAACTTTCGAACCGATCGGCGAGAGGCAAAATCAAATTCAAACCTGGAGTCCCGCCCGGTTAAATCGGACTGGCGAGAACCCTGGCGTTATTACCTGGTTAATGCATATTCAAAATTCATGAAGGGCAACTTCAGAACATGGAACAAGAGTGATCATCACAACCTGGAATAAGTATCCTTAGCATGCATGGATACAAATTTACTAATTGAATAGTGCTCCTGCTTTTGTATTTTTGATGGTAAGTGTATATTATCTGTATTCAGCAGTTGTTAGATCTGTGGTAGAGAAACATTATCATTGGTTGAGTGCATTTTAAAGGGAACACGCATACACCCTTTGTTCATTATATGAAGTTTGTAATTGATAAAAAAAAAAGTTGATCCCTTCATATCCAATATATATATGTCTTCTGAAACATCACGAAGGTACTTTTGTTGGAACATAAAAGGAGATTGAAGAATTTAGCCGACGATAGAAAACAAGATTTAGGTAACTGCATGCCTGTTGATTATGCCCTTTAAAGGAGTTGGTTAACGGTATAGTACGGATTAAACCGATAGTGACTGAAACAAAAAACTTGAGGTTTCATCGGTTGTTGATTACACAGACTTGTGTAGGTACGTTCTTTTGACCTGGATTCAGGTCACTCTAAATGATACACCAATAGTTAAAAGTCGAAAGAGCTATTTTCAATTTTCATTCCAGTGAAGTTAGTGCATGTGTACACATCAATGAAAGATGACCAAACTTGATCATATAGTGTCCTTGAGTAGTGGGTCATATGGGTGTTTAGTAAGTTTATGCCAAAGGTTATACAGAGGTCATCTGGGGTCATTGTGTGAACACACTCAGTCAAAATGCTTCTCCTATATGGGTGATCACCATGCTGGGTCATAGTGTTCACTTAATATGGAGACATAATTATGGTTTGTTCAAAATATGGCTGTCAAAGATCATCTACTTATCTTTTGGAGTTAGTTGTATGTAACTACCAAAGGTTCTTCTCGTGCAGTTTGCATTGGATTATGAAGAATGTTGGTCGTAGTGTTACTTGAACAGTAGTCTATATAGGGGTAAGAATTTGGGGCCAACGGTCATCCGGGGCCCAAATTTGCGATTTTGTGTAAAACACTGTGCTTTTCATCAGCAATAAAAGTTTTTTTTTAAAGAAATATGACTAAATTTTTCAATAAACTTTCAATTTTTTATAGTTCAAGAAGGTAATCCAAAATTAGTATACCCTGTAATTTGTTTAAGAAGTCATGGTCTTTTCTCTTCTACGCTAGGCACAGTGATAACTTAGATATTAATTTCATTACTTGTCGTTTGTTGCATGTCTATTAAAGAATTAGGTTCTTACCAGCTTACTGCTGAATGCCGGAAGATCTATGAAGATTCATGTGGAGTTTGCCTTCGTTTGTTTGTTGTTTGTTTGTTGTGTGTATGTGTAAGATAACTAAAGAAGTCAATGCAACTTAAAACTTCATGAAATGTACGTATAACTTAGAAAAGATATCAACCCAGCTGCTTTTCATGTATAGTTTTGGCCGTTATGCGTTTGATTGCAAAAACTGGTACACAATCAAATCATCATCTTAACATTGTTGAAAATATGAAAATATCTCAACTACTTATACAGTAAGTAAACCTTGATTGAAAGCCATACTTGATATATACATTCCCCATAGTATATACAACAAACATATGTGCTGTCAATGTTAAATGCCAGATATCGAGTCAATATATTAGGTCAATTTATGTATTTCGAATCATGAGCCGTTTATTCTTTTTAATTCACTTTAACCAGTCATTTATAAAATAAGTTTTTTTCGGCACATTTTGAACAAGGAGGTCAGATACGTTATATCCTGTAATGTAATTGATGCTTTAACGCAAACGTATTTGAGAGAAATAACCAAGCACAGGGGCGGATGCAGGATTTGTGACGGGGGGGGGGGGGGTCTGACTGGTCCAGCCGCCCCTGATCGTAAGACTATCTAAGCGGAGCGCCACCATCGTTGGCACGGAGCGTACCAGAAAATTTTTGGCTTTACAAACCCCCAGATGGCCGGAAACGGCACTTCCCGAGTATTCTAAGCTGCATGTACCTAGCCTGAAAATATGGATCTCATGTCAACATAATATATCTGTCATTTTCAAGTCGAATCAGTCATGACTGTTAAATATGCACACTAAAAAATGCATGTACTGTATAACAAGCGACGATCTATTGATGGCGCTATGCAGCTTTTGAAACTACTCAGTCTCATGAAGAATTCGTTGGCGCATCCTATGCAGCCTACCGCTCTGCCACCTCACCGCCCCAAAAAATTCGAACACCACCTCAATTTTGAAACTTTTCGGTCTGAAAATTGATATTTTTAGGCATTTTTGGCACGTGTAGCACGCGTGCACACTATAGTTCATTTGACGGAAAAGACACACCTGGCTGACTTGTAAGGATAACCGCTTTTCTGACGTCCTACATGTTTAAGATTGGCGTTTAATTTAATTATTTTTTTCTCTCCCTTTTTTCTCTCTTTTTTCCTCTTTTTTTTTTGGCCAAGAGCAGGGGGGGGGGGGTCAGGACCCCCTGGACCTCCCCCTCTGGATCCGCGCCTGCAAACACCATGAATTTTATCATCGTGTTTGCAACTCGGTGGTCCAACGTCTTAAAACAATTCACATGCTTATATGCAATTAGGTTGATTGAAGACAATTTGAGAAAACTGCCATGATAACATTTATCGCTAACCAATTTATATGATATGTTTGTCTAAAGCAAATTTACAATTGGATCATTGTCATTAGACTATCCATCACATGTTATCTCAAATAAGTTGTATGGATCCCATTTTAGGAAAAATCGGGCCTGAACTTTCACAATTTACTAATACTGTCGACATGATTTTGTTGTCTGTCAAATAAATCCATCTTTAGTTCACGGCGATTAATTCCTTTGCTATTTAAAAGGAATACAACATCGCTAAGCCTTCTTTTCACCATTGCGGTTGCATATCGATAAACTTCTACACACATACTGAATGAAGTTTGGAGACATATTAACTATATTTTGACTAACTCTTGTAATACGATGTAATTTGACTGTACACTGACACTACAATCTATTCCGAATTGGTCCGGATATACATGAGATCGGGGAATTTTCTTGTTATTTCATTTCAACGATACGATATGAGTAGGGTCATTTTATGTTTACTAATGTATCTTTGTATATAATATTCCGTATTCCGTAGAAAAAATGATAGCTTTCCTCATAGCTTCATTTTACTTTACGGCTTTCTCAATTAATTTCTCTTCTTTCTTCAATGTGTGACACATTCTCTATACACTGAGAAATATAAATCGGATAGCTTGCGTCGAGTTTGGGTGTTAATAACACCCTAAATGATACCGGCCCCCGAGGTTTGTTGGCTTGGCGTGATAGAAGGTGATGTCAGCTACAACGGGCACCCCAATGATACTGAGTTACAGATTTGATTTGTTAGCCACAAATCGTGTTGAAAACCCGTATATAAACGGTAGATGAGACTTTGCGTTGAGTTTGGGTGTTAATAACACCATAAATGATACCGTCCCCCGAGTTTTGTGGGCATTGGGTGATAGAGGGTGATGTCAGCTACTTTGGGGACCCCAATGATACTGAGTTACAGATATGATTTGTTAGCCAAAAATCGTGTTCAAAAACCGTATATAAACGGTAGATGAGACTTTGCGTCGAGTTTGGGTGTTAATAACACCCTAAATGATACCGTCCCCCGAGGTTTGTTGGCATGGGGTGATAGAGGGTGACGTCAGCTACTTTTTTGCTCCCCAATGATACTGAGTTACAGATTTGATTTGTTAGCCAAAAATCGTGTTGAAAACCCGTATATAAACGGTAGATGAGAATTTGCGTCGAGTTTGGGTGTTAATAACACCCTAAATGATACCGTCCCCCGAGGTTTGTTGGTATGGGGTGATAGAGGGTGACGTCAGCTACTTTGGGGACCCCAATGATACTGAGTTACAGATTTGATTTGTTAGCCAAAAATCGTGTTGAAAAACCGTATTTAAACTGTAGATGAGACTTTGCGTCGAGTTTGGGTGTTAATAACACCCTAAATGATACCGTCCCCCGAGGCTTGTTGGTATGGAGTAATAGAGGGTGACGTCAGCTGCTTTGGGGACCCCAATGATACTGAGTTACAGATTTGATTTGTTAGCCAAAAATCGTGTTGAAAACCCGTATATAAACGTTAGCTGAGAATTTGCATGGAGTTTGGGTGTTAATAACACCATAAATGATACCGTCCCCCGAGGTTTGTTGGCATGGCGTGATAGAGTGTGACGTCAGCTACGTTTTTTTTCTCCCCAATGATACTGAGTTACAGATTTGATTTGTTAGCCAAAAATCTTGTTGAAAAACCGTATATAAACGGTAGATGAGACTTTGCGTCGACTTTGGGTGTTATTAACACCCTCAATGATACCGTCCCCCGAGGTTTGTTGGTATGGGGTGATAGCTGGTGACGTCAGCTACGTTTTTGCTCCCCAATGATACTGAGTTACAGATTTGATTTGTTAGCCACAAATCGTGTTGAAAACCCGTATATAAACTGTAGATGAGACTTTGCGTCGAGTTTGGGTGTTAATAACACCCTAAATGATACCGTCCCCGAGGTTTGTTGGTATGGGGTGATAGAGGGTGATGTCAGCTACAACGGGGACCCCAATGATACTGAGTTACAGATTTGATTTGTTAGCCAAAAATCGTGTTGAAAACCCGTATATAAACGGTAGATGAGAATTTGCGTCGAGTTTGGGTGTTAATAACACCCTAAATGATACCGTCCCCCGAGGTTTGTTGGTATGGGGTGATAGAGGGTGACGTCAGCTACTTTGGGGATCCCAATGATACTGAGTTACAGATTTGATTTGTTAGCCAAAAATCGTGTTGAAAAACCGTATTTAAACTGTAGATGAGACTTTGCGTCGAGTTTGGGTGTTAATAACACCCTAAATGATACCGTCCCCCGAGGCTTGTTGGTATGGAGTAATAGAGGGTGACGTCAGCTGCTTTGGGGACCCCAATGATACTGAGTTACAGATTTGATTTGTTAGCCAAAAATCGTGTTGAAAACCCGTATATAAACGTTAGCTGAGAATTTGCATGGAGTTTGGGTGTTAATAACACCATAAATGATACCGTCCCCCGAGGTTTGTTGGCATGGCGTGATAGAGGGTGACGTCAGCTACTTTGGGGACCCCAATGATACTGAGTTACAGATTTGATTTGTTAGCCAAAAATCGTGTTGAAAAACCGTATATAAACTGTAGATGATACTTTGCGTCGAGTTTGGATGTTAATAACACTCTAAATGATACCGTCCCCCGAGGATTTTTGGTATGGGGTGATAGCTGGTGACGTCAGCTACGTTTTTGCTCCCCAATGATACTGAGTTACAGATTTGATTTGTTAGCCAAAAATCGTGTTGAAAACCCGTATATAAACTGTAGATGAGACTTTGCGTCGAGTTTGGGTGTTAATAACACCCTAAATGATACCGTCCCCGAGGTTTGTTGGTATGGGGTGATAGAGGGTGATGTCAGCTACAACGGGCACCCCAATGATACTGAGTTACAGATTTGATTTGTTAGCCAAAAATCGTGTTGAAAACCCGTATATAAACGGTAGATGAGAATTTGCGTCGAGTTTGGGTGTTAATAACACTCTAAATGATACCGTCCCCCGAGGTTTGTTGGTATGGGGTGATAGAGGGTGACGTCAGCTGCTTTGGGGACCCCAATGATACTGAGTTACAGATTTGATTTGTTAGCCAAAAATCTTGTTGAAAACCCGTATATAAACGGTAGATGAGAATTTGCGTCGAGTTTGGGTGTTAATAACACCCTGAATGATACCGTCCCCCGAGGTTTATTGGTATGGGGTGATGGAGGGTGACGTCAGCTGCTTTGGGGACCCCAATGATACTGAGTTACAGATTTGATTTGTTAGCCAAAAATCTTGTTGAAAAACCGTATATAAACGGTACATGAGACTTTGCGTCGAGTTTGGGTGTTAATAACACCCTCAATGATACCGTCCCCTGAGGTTTATTGGTATGGGGTGATGGAGGGTGACGTCAGCTGCTTTGGGGACCCCAATGATACTGAGTTACAGATTTGATTTGTTAGCCAAAAATCTTGTTGAAAAACCGTATATAAACGGTACATGAGACTTTGCGTCGAGTTTGGGTGTTATTAACACCCTCTCTGACATCTTCTCTCAAGGTGATTTTGATGGGGTGATAGAGAGGGTTGCCAGCTATTACTTGCACATTTTGAAACTTTATATTGTCTGATAACACACCCATGACTCTGTTAATTAAGTGTGTCAATTAGTTTTGCTTTTAAAACATTTTTTTCCTAATGTAACATTGGAATGGGCATTAAACTTCTCCGTAGTATCATTTTCCCTTAGTGTTCGCTCTTATTGTTCGCTAGTAATGGTCGCTGGTAATGCTTAACGTTCGCTGCTATCGGTCGCTGTTATTGTTCGCCAACTTCAGCCCGATGTGGACGTACGGTCAACGTAAGCCAACGGCCTGGCCGTAACTATGAAGAAAACTAACTTTATAATCATTGTGAATATGGCAACAAGCCTGCTTTAAGTAATCAAAGAATGACCGCTTAGGAGTCATTTATCGTTTGTAATCATATAAGGTAAAATTAATACATAACGTACATACCTGGAGGGGAGATAGTAGACAGACAAATATTTATATATTTTGCAAAATGGCGTTGCTCTATTCTCAACCAGAAGCGTGCCCAGCCCCCGCAGTAACCAAACTGACAGATTGGAATCTGCTAACTTCTGACATCCTGGAACGATGTCGCAGTAGTATAAATAGCGATAATACTGCAACTTGGAAAATGACAAGTTTTTTTGTAGGGGCATAATTCATACCTGTCACATACAACGCATAATGAAGAAATATACTCCTAATTACTGATATGTCTTTTCGTGTGCACTTATATGATTTACGGCATTATAGGCAAGTACTGTCAATCAAATTTCGGAGACACGCGGTGAATGGGAACTCTTGAAGGAACCCACCATCCATGTACGTCAGTAGACTCGATTGTAGTCCAGGGCGCCGTTTCCCGCAGGGACATGGGGACGGGTCCCCACCAAAAATTTCAGAGGTGGGGACATGGTATACCATGTCCCCACCATCTTTTGAGTGAATTTTGGAAGTCCGACTATCCATGATATCCTGCTATACCGCGTTAGTCGTAAAGATCTAAAGTACCCATGAGGCGTTATCAAAATAAGCAACAAAACTAATGAATGAGCGAATGCAAAAGATGGAACTCCCAAATTATCGCGGAGAAATTCATTTCTAATAAACCAGATGCACGGAGAAAAGTATTCGGATATTTCAAGTAGGAAGGTAGGTTACACAAGGTACGTCGCTACCGATTACCGTAGTCTTGGGTTGAATGGGTTCCCCGTATGTAGTCCATGAGCTAGCAAACAGTTATTGCACGTCTCAGATACAAAAAGTTTGACTATATAAATGGATAGGGGTGGTTTGAGAACGCTGGGATTAACAGTTAAAGAAAATTGAAAAAAAAGTTTCCAAAATGCTGCGTGTAACCGCGTGGTCCCTCAGACGGGACGTTAAATGGAAGTCCTGATGGTGGGATAGTCACCCCTACCTGGTCTCTAAACTTTTAGATAAGAGTAGCGTGCACACGATATTTATTCACTTTCGTACCGGTTTTCCTAAGTTCACACTTGCCACTTCCTCCCCTTCCACTGGCTGATTTTGCACTCCAATGACTGATGCTGCTCATCATGCCTCTAGTTGACCCTGTTCGCCTTTCTCCAGCACGATATTCTATGTTATCTGCTTTGTTTATTTGTTGTTATCTGTTTGTCTGGGAGCTAATGCAGAACCCAGCGGTCGAACCAGGAGGGCATGCAGGACTCCCTGTTCAGTCTTGCTTGTGTATTCCATTGCTGTTGTTGTTGTTGCGTCAACTTGCGTGTAGCTCCCAGCACATATTAATGGGACCCCACGCCCAACTGCCCTAAGGGCGGTGAAGGAAGGTGAAGATGGACTAATTTCTTGTTTTATATCGGCTCATTATAATGTTTGTATTTAAATTTATCATCAGTAACGCTTATTCTTACTATTTTTCATGAAACATTTATAACCGTGAAATATTAAAATGAATGACCCATTTTTGATCATAATTGTGTCTGGGAAATGCAATTTCCGGCAATCTGGGGGGTACATCTGTCAAAAAAAAATTATGTTACGCTCCGCGCGAACCCATGGTCGCGCTCCGCTTAGTTAGGCACGTCCCCACCAATTTTCAAAACAAAACGGCGCCCTTGGATTGTACTATATACCTAGAAGCAACGATGATGGATTCCAGTAGGGACGGGGAAACATGCCCCCATTAAGTGCGGGCTGGGAGGGATAGACGAGTCATTGATTTGGTTGAGTAACTGGGGTCAATATTGAATCAAATGTACCTCCCAAACCTTAACAATATCGCTGCCTCATCCACTAGGACCCCCCTCCCCTCCACATGTTCATATACAAAATTAAAGAAGAAACAGGCAAGAAAATAAAATATCGGTCACCAAGGGCGTAGGAACCGGGGGACACCCCCTCCCCTTAGACCCCTCCCACAGGCCGGCCATCAGTCTTCAGCCCCCCACTAAAAAGTACTTTCCTACGCCACTGACGGTAACCGCTCAAAGTTCAACAAGGCCTTAACTGTCTGAACCCTCATACAATTTCCTTTCACTTAGCTATTTAAGTATAAAAAGACAAATTTGAATTGGATCAAGGAATTAAACTCTCCGGGAAGTTACACTTGTGACTGACATTTACTAGTGTTAAAACTGAAGTGGGCGCAACGATATGCGTTATCCCAATGGAATTATGGACCGCCATAATGGAGCGCCAAAACGGACATTATTTCAGAACTCTGTATGCAGCTTTCACTTCTTCTACATTAGTAAATGTTGTGTCACATAATGAGACAAAAAAAAAAAAAAACGCAGCTAAGGCTTGCCGAATAACGAGTACGTTCAAGGCATTGAAGACTCGCCCAAACCGCGTGCCGCGCTCTGAAAAAGTTAATTTTCCGTTGCTTGCAAGTGAAGTTTTCTGCTTGTCGCCAAAAAATGCAGACAGTAATGAATCGTGATACCTTGTTATCTTAGGCTGGACCTGGGATGTCCATCGCTCTATATATCGTTTGTAAACTGTACTGTGGGTATTGACCGCAGCTGTATGTACTGACTGTACATTGATTGATTGATTGATTTATTTGTTTTATCACGTGAATATATACAATGTGATAGGAAGTCCTCTAAAAAACCTTCAGATGGCTTAACAAAGTAGAGGACTCCCTGTAAAGAAAAGGAAAAAGTAAACTAAATATATATAAAAAAATGAACATGTTCAATTATTAAAATGCAATAATGTTTTGAATAAAGTTTCTTCTGAATGATTTTGCAGAAGGTTTATTTGTAATATTGTCTAATAGAGAATTCCATGTTTTGATTGTACGTGCCCTTAGTGATAACATCCCCATTGTAGAATTATACCTGTTATAATGTGCATTGCCTGAAGATCTGGTATTGTAATGATGAATATCACTGTTACATATTAAGTAGTCATTAAAAGCATTTGGTAACAGTCCATTCCATGCCTTATAAGCAAATGTAGCAAGGTTAAATATACATTAGTGGTTACATTACAAGGTACATTAGTGTCTAATTACCGAAGGTAGCAAGCTGTGTGCGTATTTCCTGGGATCGATGGTAGTGTCTAACACTTCTGTTACACCTCATTCGAAACTAGGTCAGATTACCGGCATTAGACGTTTCTTTTTGCGCGAGTCTTCACACCCTTTAACGAAGACGTTATGCTGCAGTAAAGACTGCTGAGTAATGAGTAAGATTTACGTTAGTCCTAACTTGACAATAATATTACCGCATAATCAGTTTTTGCTTTCTTGGTCATTTTATGACTGTAAATATTGCCACATAATGACTGCGATTTTTCTTGAAGTCATTATACGGCAATAAAATTGGCATAATAAAGACAATACTATTTTTGTCCAAAATGGCGACCTTTTTGTGACAGCTGACAGACTGCCCAACAAATATTCAAGCATTGGTCATGATGCTGCGTAAAAAGAGATTCTGTGACTGAACCTCCCCGTGGACCTGTCTATCATATTTAGTTGCAACGATTATTTTACATCTCTGGGGGTGCAAGTGTACCTACAACTTTTGTCACGACAATTTGCAACTTGAATGTGACAGTCGAAGGTCAACTTCTCTGTCGCCAGTTATGCTGGTAGAGTCAGTGCCCAGAAGTATGTATACCTCTTAAGCCCGGGTCACATCTGCGCCATTCAACACGCGATTCAACTCGCAATACAATTGAAGGTTGAATCGCGTAGTTAGACACGGGTATCAACGTGTTGCGCAATAAAAGTTGCGCCGTCGATTTGGGTTGATTTGCAATAGAGCAATGTCCTAATCAGCGCAACTTCTCAGAAGCAACTTTTCTGATTCGACCAATCAGAAGCCTTCCTCATGCAGTTTGGCAGGCGGTAGAATTGTATTTGAGCCGAACGACACCATGGCCACCCGAAGTACAATAAATATATTTGACTTCATCGAGAGTTACAGGGAAAAGGAGTGTATGTGGATGAATGAAAAAAAAGAGTATTCAGATAGGAATGTCAGAAGGACAGCTGTGGCTAGTTTAGCCTCGGAATAAAATATGATCAAAGTTGCAGTTTTGTCGTAATTCAGCGAGAGTCTGGTACTTCAGCTATGGTCCTAGGCCGAGACCTATAGTGAATAACCGTTCATGATGCATGACAACTAAAGCCCTTTTGGTATCTGCACCTTCACTAGTACAACTCGAAAATAGGCCTAATAGTCGAATCTTCACAAAAGCATATTGCATGCAGCCGTTATCTTTTCCAAGGATGACGATGTGAACAGTTTCATATGGTCCTTAGAAATGTTGAGGTGCCCTGCGGCGAGCCCAAACTTAAATAGAAAGGGCGACTTGATCGCCCACCGACTAAAGCAAATAGACTAGGTACGTCTGCCTTAATTTACTTATAGTCGATGCCTCATCCACCGTTACATGTCCCTTGTCGACCGTTGCTAGGATTAATTGGAATTATTACTTCTTTAATTAATGTTAAAAATTGAATTATCAATCTCCAAATTAATGGTATTAACATTACTTCTATACCGCTTTAACAACATAATTTAGCTGAAAGGTTTGGCAAGTGAACATTCGTAGGATTGGTCACCAAACAAGATTGCTGAACTAACGAAGTCGAATGTTCGATGATTTCATGAACGATAACAAACAGTTTCAACAATATTTCATATGACTCCGTATGGAAAGAGGAGTTATTTTTCATCGAAGAGTTGTGTGCCAGCTTAAAATGGGAGTAAGGCTCGAGTGAGCATTATTTCGTGAAGATTGCGTCCATAAGGGACGGATTAGACGCTGATTTCGGGGATAATTTGTAAATATGTATAATGACTTGTAAATAAATACACTAAGGAAACCATTTCCACGGTCAATAAATAGCTATAACCGATCTGCTATAGGCAATTGCAGTGATTACGTCATCTTTTCCTCGTGTCGAAGCTATACAATCGCCATTGTGGAGTTTTTGACGTATAGATGATGTCTCGAACCTACGTGTTAGGGGTATATTGTTCCTTCAAGCCCAAGCAGGCTCGAGTGAGCATTATTACGTGTATATTGCGTCCATAAGGGACGAATTAGACGCTGATTTCGGGGATAATTTGTAAATATGTATGATGACTTGTAAATAAATACACTGAGGAAACCATTTCCACGGTCAATAAATAGCTATAACCAATCTGCTAGAGGCAATTGCAGTGATTACGTCATCTTTTCCTCGTGTCGAAGCTATACAATCGCCATTGTGGAGTATTTTTACGTGTAGATGATGTCTCGAACCTACGTTTTAGGGGTATATTGTTCCTTCAAGCCTATGCAGGCTAGTGTGTGCATTATTACGTGTAGATTGTGTCCATAAGGGACGAATTAGACACTGATTTCGGGGATAATTTGTAAATATGTATGATGACTTGTAAATAAATACACTGAGGAAACCATTTCCACGGTCAATAAATAGCTATAACCAATCTGCTAGAGGCAATTGCAGTGATTACGTCATCTTTTCCTCGTGTCGAAGCTATACAATCGCCATTGTGGAGTATTTTTACGTGTAGATGATGTCTCGAACCTACGTTTTAGGGGTATATTGTTCCTTCAAGCCTATGCAGGCTAGTGTGTGCATTATTACGTGTAGATTGGGTCCATAAGGGACGAATTAGACACTGATTTCGGGGATAAAATGTAAATATGCAGGTGCGTATCCAGGGGGGGGCGTTGGGGGCGCGCGCCCCCCGGGTAAGAAAAAGAGAAGAGAAAAAAAGAGAAGAAAAAAGGAAAAAAGAGGGGAAGAAAGAGGAGAAGGAGAGGAAGGAAGAAAGAGAGAAAAAGGAGAAAAAGAGGGAGTAAAAGCAAAACGCGAAGACACCGGGAAGAGAAAGAGGAACAGTGACATCATTACAGCGCTGAAGGGTAGCCAGTGACGGATCAATGATTTCGTAAAAGTGTGACTCACCTTACCCCTTACACCGACAACTCCATTTTTTGACGTTTCCATTTTCCTCTCTCACTAATGATCTATATATATACTATATATGGTCTATCATAACGCGTGTGTAGAATTGTGCTATGAAACCAACTGTGGCTGGTCTCGAACTCGACCGTGTCGTCGGGGAACATGACGCATTTTGGGATGGGGGCGACCGCCCACCCCCCCCATTCAGCATTTTTTAAATGATATCGCTAAGTAATTTCAAAATAGAAAGTGCTTAGAGGCAACTTACAAGGCCTGGGAAGTGTCATTTCCAGCGATCTGGGAGACATTTTCGGCCAAAATTTGCTTGTACGCTTCGCGCTAACAAATGGTCCTGGGTAGTGCCATTTCCAGCGATCTGGGAGGCATTTTCGGCCAAAATTTTCTTGTACGCTTCGCGCCAACCTATGGTGGCGCTACGCTTAGATAATTTGCCTACAAGCTTCGCCTGTTCGAATTTGTAACGCAAACAGCAGATATCACATCATATCAGTGAGCAAGAAAATGGCGTTCCAGGATGAAAAGCCTCAAAACTGTCCGACTTGCCTGAAAAAATAACCAAAAATTTTCGCGCGCGAAGCGCGCGTTCAACGTGTTCATGTCAATATCATATAAGCAAGCATCGGTTATTACATCGCATGCCATCATGTACCGTACGGTCCGTTCAAATTGCGCAGTATACCGCGGGATGCTAATGTAAACAACGACATGTCTCATGTAGATGTATAAAAAGCATGGAGGTCCAATTTTGTCAAAACTCTCTTTTACATTAGTAATGGCGAATTAGGGCCTGCACCCCCGCCGCGCAGTGGCGGAGCGTCCGTATGGTCAGGGGGGCGGATGCCCCCCCTGACGGACTCAAATGGACTGCTGGCGCCTTTTTCAGCTCTTTACCACTTTTTAATTATTCTAGATTATTGACTTTTTTATTGCGCTCTCATCTACTTATTGACATTTGTCACATTTTGTTGGTGTAATTTGGCGATGACACCTTATTCTTCGTTTATCTGCAAATTAGTCAGGCCCGGAAAGGGTCATTTCCTGCGATCTAGGGAGTATCTTTACTCAAAAATTTTCTGTACGCTACGCGCCAACCAGTGGTGGCGCTCCGCTTAGATAGTGTCGAAAGCGCCCCTTCAGACCATTCTCGCCACTCCTGACCAATACCCCTAGCTCCGCCACTGCCGCTGCGCCTCCTACGCCTATGTGTGTAGTGTTCGGTTTCGGAAATATCTGCTATTTTTTCATATCCTTCAACCAAGTTTTATAATAGCCGTTATAACAGGTTTTAATATTTCTACACCAATAAATTAACTGTGTCTGAATTTTCGAAAATTTCTGACCAACATTCTACATCACACTTCCCTCTACTCGTGCAATTTTGACCGGTCTGTTAGGGGTTGAAGGAAGTTTTTTCTATATTGGTTGTCCATAGATGAAATTTTGTACAAGATTATGGGTATGTTTTGAAGTGAGTTTATTCACGAGAAATGTGAATTTTCAAGTTCTGAACAAATATGGGGCTTAAAACCTTGAAAAGTGGGGCTGACGGGTATTTTGGGCCGCGACGTAGAATCACCTACAAAAGCAAAGACCCACATGAGATGCAATCAGGTCGAACATAATGTTTGCCGGGTTGACAATCTTCAAAAAGGTTATGGATGGAAAAAAAAAAACCATTAGGAAATACTTGGTTCTCAGGCAAAAAGTGTACATCTGGTTGGTCATTTCAAGCACGAGAAGTGCCGTTTCCGATGATCTGGGGGGTTTCAAAACAAGAAATTTTCTTGTACGCTGCGCGCCAACTGATGGTGGCGCTCCGCTTAGATAGTACTTCGCGCCCCCCGGGTTTGAAAATCCTGGATACGCGCCTGATATGTATGATTATTTGTAAATAAATACACTTGGGAAACCGTTTCCACGGTTGCTAAGGTAAACAACAGTGTACAGAAGCATGCAGGGGGAAGCAGTCCACAGGTTGCTAAGTGACACAAGCATACAACGGGCAAGCAGTTCACGGGTTGCAAAGGTTCATAACAGTTGGTGAAGCAAGCAGGGGGCAAGATGTTCACAGGTTGCTAAGGTTCACAAGAGTGTACTGAAGTATACAGGGGAGAGTAGTTCACGGGTTGCTAAGGTTCACAGCAGTGTACTGAAGTATACAGGGGGCAAGCAGTTCAGGGGTTGATAAGGTACACGACGGTGTACTGAAACATACAGGGGCAAGCAGTTCCCTTGTTGCTAAGGTACGCAACACTGTACAGAAGCATACAGGGGCAAACTGTTCACGGGTTGCTAAGGTTCACAGCAGTGTACTGAAGTATACAGGGGGCAAGCAGTTCAGGGGTTGATAAGGTACACGACAGTGTACTGAAACATACAAGGGGCAAGCAGTTCAGGGGTTGCTAAGGTACACAACACTGTACAGAAGTATACAGGGGCAAACTGTTCACGGGTTGCTAAGGTTCACAGCAGTGTACTGAAGTATACAGGGGGCAAGCAGTTCAGGGGTTGATAAGGTACACGACGGTGTACTGAAACATACAAGGGGCAAGCAGTTCAGGGGTTGATAAGGTACACGACAGTGTACTGAAACATACAAAGGGCAAACTGTTCTCGGGTTGCTAAGGTACACAACACTGTACAGAAGCATACAGGGGCAAACTGTTGACGGGTTGCTAAGGTTCACAACAGTGTATTGAAGCATACAGGGGAGAGTAGTTCACTGGTTGCTAAGGTTCACAGCAGTGGACTGAAGTACACAGGGGGCAAGCAGTTCAGGGGTTGATAAGGTACACGACGGTGTACTGAAACATACAGGGGCAAGCAGTTCCCTTGTTGCTAAGGTACACAACACTGTACAGAAGCATACAGGGCCAAACTGTTCACGGGTTGCTAAGGTTCACAGCAGTGTACTGAAGTATACAGGTGGCAAGCAGTTCATGGGTTGATAAGGTACACGACGGTGTATTGAAACATACAAGGGGCAAGCAGTTCAGGGGTTGCTAAGGTACACAACACTGTACAGAAGCATACAGGGGCAAACTGTTCACGGGTTGCTAAGGTACACAACACTGTACAGAAGCATACAGGGGCAAACTGTTCACGGGTTGCTAAGGTACACATTGGGGACTTTTTTACGTGTAGATGATGTCTCGAACCTACGTGTTAGGGGTATATTGTTCCTTCAAGCCCAAGCAGGCTCGAGTGAGCATTATTACGTGTATATTGCGTCCATAAGGAACGAATTAGACGCTGATTTCGGGGATAATTTGTAAATATGTATGATGACTTGTAAATAAATACACTGAGGAAACCATTTCCACGGTCAATAAATAGCTATAACCAATCTGCTAGAGGCAATTGCAGTGATTACGTCATCTTTTCCTCGTGTCGAAGCTATACAATCGCCATTGTGGAGTATTTTTACGTGTAGATGATGTCTCGAACCTACGTTTTAGGGGTATATTGTTCCTTCAAGCCTAAGCAGGCTAGTGTGTGCATTATTACGTGTAGATTGTGTCCATAAGGGACGAATTAGACACTGATTTCGGGGATAAAATGTAAATATGTATGATTATTTGTAAATAAATACACTTGGGAAACCGTTTCCACGGTTGCTAAGGTAAACAACAGTGTACAGAAGAATGCAGGGGGAAGCAGTCCACAGGTTGCTAAGTGACACAAGCATACAACGGGCAAGCAGTTCACGGGTTGCTAAGGTTCATAACAGTTGGTGAAGCAAGCAGGGGGCAAGATGTTCACAGGTTGCTAAGGTTCACAAGAGTGTACTGAAGTATACAGGGGAGAGTAGTTCACGGGTTGCTAAGATTCACAGCAGTGCACTGAAGTATACAGGGGGCAAGCAGTTCAGGGGTTGATAAGGTACACGACGGTGTACTGAAACATACAGGGGCAAGCAGTTCCCTTGTTGCTAAGGTACACAACACTGTACAGAAGCATACAGGGGCAAACTGTTCACGGGTTGCTAAGGTTCACAGCAGTGTACTGAAGTATACAGGGGGCAAGCAGTTCAGGGGTTGATAATGTACACGACGGTGTACTGAAACATACAGGGGCAAGCAGTTCACAGGTTGCTAAGGTACACAACACTGTTCAGAGGCATACAGGGGCAAACTGTTCACGGGTTGCTAAGGTTCACAGCAGTGTACTGAAACATACAAGGGGCAAGCAGTTCAGGGGTTGCTAAGGTACACAACACTGTACAGAAGCATACAGGGGCAAACTGTTCACGGGTTGCTAAGGTTCACAGCAGTGTACTGAAGCATACAGGGGGCAAGCAGTTCAGGGGTTGATAAGGTACACGACGGTGTACTGAAACATACAGGGGCAAGCAGTTCCCTTGTTGCTAAGGTACGCAACACTGTACAGAAGCATACAGGGGCAAACTGCTCACGGGTTGCTAAGGTTCACAGCAGTGTACTGAAGTATACAGGGGGCAAGCAGTTCAGGGGTTGATAAGGTACACGACGGTGTACTGAAACATACAGGGGCAAGCAGTTCCCTTGTTGCTAAGGTACACAACACTGTACAGAAGCATACAGGGGCAAACTGTTCACGGGTTGCTAAGGTTCACAGCAGTGTACTGAAGTATACAGGGGGCAAGCAGTTCAGGGGTTGATAAGGTACACGATAGTGTATTGAAACATACAAGGGGCAAGCAGTTCAGGGGTTGCTAAGGTACACAACACTGTACAGAAGCATACAGGGGCAAACTGTTCACGGGTTGCTAAGGTACACAACACTGTACAGAAGCATACAGGGGCAAACTGTTCACGGGTTGCTAAGGTACATATTGGGGACTTTTTTACGTGTAGATGATGTCTCGAACCTACGTGTTAGGGGTATATTGTTCCTTCAAGCCCAAGCAGGCTCGAGTGAGCATTATTACGTGTATATTGCGTCCATAAGGAACGAATTAGACGCTGATTTCGGGGATAATTTGTAAATATGTATGATGACTTGTAAATAAATACACTGAGGAAACCATTTCCACGGTCAATAAATAGCTATAACCAATCTGCTAGAGGCAATTGCAGTGATTACGTCATCTTTTCCTCGTGTCGAAGCTATACAATCGCCATTGTGGAGTATTTTTACGTGTAGATGATGTCTCGAACCTACGTTTTAGGGGTATATTGTTCCTTCAAGCCTAAGCAGGCTAGTGTGTGCATTATTACGTGTAGATTGTGTCCATAAGGGACGAATTAGACACTGATTTCGGGGATAAAATGTAAATATGTATGATTATTTGTAAATAAATACACTTGGGAAACCGTTTCCACGGTTGCTAAGGTAAACAACAGTGTACAGAAGAATGCAGGGGGAAGCAGTCCACAGGTTGCTAAGTGACACAAGCATACAACGGGCAAGCAGTTCACGGGTTGCTAAGGTTCATAACAGTTGGTGAAGCAAGCAGGGGGCAAGATGTTCACAGGTTGCTAAGGTTCACAACAGTGTACTGAAGTATACAGGGGAGAGTAGTTCACGGGTTGCTAAGATTCACAGCAGTGCACTGAAGTATACAGGGGGCAAGCAGTTCAGGGGTTGATAAGGTACACGACGGTGTACTGAAACATACAGGGGCAAGCAGTTCCCTTGTTGCTAAGGTACACAACACTGTACAGAAGCATACAGGGGCAAACTGTTCACGGGTTGCTAAGGTTCACAGCAGTGTACTGAAGTATACAGGGGGCAAGCAGTTCAGGGGTTGATAATGTACACGACGGTGTACTGAAACATACAGGGGCAAGCAGTTCACAGGTTGCTAAGGTACACAACACTGTTCAGAGGCATACAGGGGCAAACTGTTCACGGGTTGCTAAGGTTCACAGCAGTGTACTGAAACATACAAGGGGCAAGCAGTTCAGGGGTTGCTAAGGTACACAACACTGTACAGAAGCATACAGGGGCAAACTGTTCACGGGTTGCTAAGGTTCACAGCAGTGTACTGAAGCATACAGGGGGCAAGCAGTTCAGGGGTTGATAAGGTACACGACGGTGTACTGAAACATACAGGGGCAAGCAGTTCCCTTGTTGCTAAGGTACACAACACTGTACAGAAGCATACAGGGGCAAACTGCTCACGGGTTGCTAAGGTTCACAGCAGTGTACTGAAGTATACAGGGGGCAAGCAGTTCAGGGGTTGATAAGGTACACGACGGTGTACTGAAACATACAGGGGCAAGCAGTTCCCTTGTTGCTAAGGTACACAACACTGTACAGAAGCATACAGGGGCAAACTGTTCACGGGTTGCTAAGGTTCACAGCAGTGTACTGAAGTATACAGGGGGCAAGCAGTTCAGGGGTTGATAAGGTACACGATAGTGTATTGAAACATTCAAGGGGCAAGCAGTTCAGGGGTTGCTAAGGTACACAACACTGTACAGAAGCATACAGGGGCAAACTGTTCACGGGTTGCTAAGGTACACAACACTGTACAGAAGCATACAGGGGCAAACTGTTCACGGGTTGCTAAGGTACATATTGGGGACTTTTTTACGTGTAGATGATGTCTCGAACCTACGTGTTAGGGGTATATTGTTCCTTCAAGCCCAAGCAGGCTCGAGTGAGCATTATTACGTGTATATTGCGTCCATAAGGAACGAATTAGACGCTGATTTCGGGGATAATTTGTAAATATGTATGATGACTTGTAAATAAATACACTGAGGAAACCATTTCCACGGTCAATAAATAGCTATAACCAATCTGCTAGAGGCAATTGCAGTGATTACGTCATCTTTTCCTCGTGTCGAAGCTATACAATCGCCATTGTGGAGTATTTTTACGTGTAGATGATGTCTCGAACCTACGTTTTAGGGGTATATTGTTCCTTCAAGCCTAAGCAGGCTAGTGTGTGCATTATTACGTGTAGATTGTGTCCATAAGGGACGAATTAGACACTGATTTCGGGGATAAAATGTAAATATGTATGATTATTTGTAAATAAATACACTTGGGAAACCGTTTCCACGGTTGCTAAGGTAAACAACAGTGTACAGAAGCATGCAGGGGGAAGCAGTCCACAGGTTGCTAAGTGACACAAGCATACAACGGGCAAGCAGTTCACGGGTTGCTAAGGTTCATAACAGTTGGTGAAGCAAGCAGGGGGCAAGATGTTCACAGGTTGTTAAGGTTCACAACAGTGTACTGAAGTATACAGGGGAGAGTAGTTCACGGGTTGCTAAGATTCACAGCAGTGCACTGAAGTATACAGGGGGCAAGCAGTTCAGGGGTTGATAAGGTACACGACGGTGTACTGAAACATACAGGGGCAAGCAGTTCCCTTGTTGCTAAGGTTCACAACACTGTACAGAAGCATACAGGGCCAAACTGTTCACGGGTTGCTAAGGTTCACAGCAGTGTACTGAAGTATACAGGGGGCAAGCAGTTCAGGGGTTGATAAGGTACACGACGGTGTACTGAAACATACAGGGGCAAGCAGTTCAGGGGTTGCTAAGGTACACAACACTGTACAGAAGCATACAGGGGCAAACTGTTCACGGGTTGCTAAGGTTCACAGCAGTGTACTGAAGTATACAGGGGGCAAGCAGTTCAGGGGTTGATAAGGTACACGACGGTGTACTGAAACATACAGGGGCAAGCAGTTCCCTTGTTGCTAAGGTACACAACACTGTACAGAAGCATACAGGGGCAAACTGTTCACGGGTTGCTAAGGTTCACAGCAGTGTACTGAAGTATACAGGGGGCAAGCAGTTCAGGGGTTGATAAGGTACACGACGGTGTACTGAAACATACAGGGGCAAGCAGTTCCCTTGTTGCTAAGGTACACAACACTGTACAGAAGCGTACAGGGGCAAACTGTTCACGGGTTGCTAAGGTTCACAGCAGTGTACTGAAGTATACAGGGGGCAAGCAGTTCAGGGGTTGATAAGGTACACGATAGTGTATTGAAACATACAAGGGGCAAGCAGTTCAGGGGTTGCTAAGGTACACAACACTGTACAGAAGCATACAGGGGCAAACTGTTCACGGGTTGCTAAGGTACACAACACTGTACAGAAGCATACAGGGGCAAACTGTTCACGGGTTGCTAAGGTACATATTGGGGACTTTTTTACGTGTAGATGATGTCTCGAACCTACGTGTTAGGGGTATATTGTTCCTTCAAGCCCAAGCAGGCTCGAGTGAGCATTATTACGTGTATATTGCGTCCATAAGGAACGAATTAGACGCTGATTTCGGGGATAATTTGTAAATATGTATGATGACTTGTAAATAAATACACTGAGGAAACCATTTCCACGGTCAATAAATAGCTATAACCAATCTGCTAGAGGCAATTGCAGTGATTACGTCATCTTTTCCTCGTGTCGAAGCTATACAATCGCCATTGTGGAGTATTTTTACGTGTAGATGATGTCTCGAACCTACGTTTTAGGGGTATATTGTTCCTTCAAGCCTAAGCAGGCTAGTGTGTGCATTATTACGTGTAGATTGTGTCCATAAGGGACGAATTAGACACTGATTTCGGGGATAAAATGTAAATATGTATGATTATTTGTAAATAAATACACTTGGGAAACCGTTTCCACGGTTGCTAAGGTAAACAACAGTGTACAGAAGCATGCAGGGGGAAGCAGTCCACAGGTTGCTAAGTGACACAAGCATACAACGGGCAAGCAGTTCACGGGTTGCTAAGGTTCATAACAGTTGGTGAAGCAAGCAGGGGGCAAGATGTTCACAGGTTGCTAAGGTTCACAACAGTGTACTGAAGTATACAGGGGAGAGTAGTTCACGGGTTGCTAAGATTCACAGCAGTGCACTGAAGTATACAGGGGGCAAGCAGTTCAGGGGTTGATAAGGTACACGACGGTGTACTGAAACATACAGGGGCAAGCAGTTCCCTTGTTGCTAAGGTTCAAAACACTGTACAGAAGCATACAGGGCCAAACTGTTCACGGGTTGCTAAGGTTCACAGCAGTGTACTGAAGCATACAGGGGGCAAGCAGTTCAGGGGTTGATAAGGTACACGACGGTGTACTGAAACATACAGGGGCAAGCAGTTCACGGGTTGCTAAGGTACACAACACTGTACAGAAGCATACAGGGGCAAACTGTTCACGGGTTGCTAAGGTTCACAGCAGTGTACTGAAGTATACAGGGGGCAAGCAGTTCAGGGGTTGATAAGGTACACGACGGTGTACTGAAACATACAGGGGCAAGCAGTTCACGGGTTGCTAAGGTACACAACACTGTACAGAAGCATACAGGGGCAAACTGTTCACGGGTTGCTAAGGTTCACAGCAGTGTACTGAAGTATACAGGGGGCAAGCAGTTCAGGGGTTGATAAGGTACACGACGGTGTACTGAAACATACAAGGGGCAAGCAGTTCAGGTGTTGCTAAGGTACACAACACTGTACAGAAGCATACAGGGGCAAACTGTTCACGGGTTGCTAAGGTACACAACACTGTACAGAAGCATACAGGGGCAAACTGTTCACGGGTTGCTAAGGTTCACAGCAGTGTACTGAAGTATACAGGGGGCAAGCAGTTCAGGGGTTGATAAGGTACACGACAGTGTACTGAAACATACAAGGGGCAAGCAGTTCCCTTGTTGCTAAGGTACACAACACTGTACAGAAGTATACAGGGGCAAACTGTTCACGGGTTGCTAAGGTACACAGCAGTGTACTGAAGTATACAGGGGGCAAGCAGTTCAGGGGTTGATAAGGTACACGACGGTGTACTGAAACATACAAGGGGCAAGCAGTTCAGGTGTTGCTAAGGTACACAACACTGTACAGAAGCATACAGGGGCAAACTGTTCACGGGTTGCTAAGGTACACAACACTGTACAGAAGCATACAGGGGCAAACTGTTCACGGGTTGCTAAGGTTCACAGCAGTGTACTGAAGTATACAGGGGGCAAGCAGTTCAGGGGTTGATAAGGTACACGACAGTGTACTGAAACATACAAGGGGCAAGCAGTTCAGGGGTTGCTAAGGTACACAACACTGTACAGAAGTATACAGGGGCAAACTGTTCACGGGTTGCTAAGGTACACAGCAGTGTACTGAAGTATACAGGGGGCAAGCAGTTCAGGGGTTGATAAGGTACACGACGGTGTACTGAAACATACAAGGCGCAAGCAGTTCAGGGGTTGATAAGGTACACGATAGTGTACTGAAACATACAAAGGGCAAACTGTTCACGGGTTGCTAAGGTACACAACACTGTACAAAAGCATACAGGGGCAAACTGTTGACGGGTTGCTAAGGTTCACAACAGTGTATTGAAGCATACAGGGGAGAGTAGTTCACTGGTTGCTAAGGTTCACAGCAGTGGACTGAAGTATACAGGGGGCAAGCAGTTCAGGGGTTGATAAGGTACACGACGGTGTACTGAAACATACAGGGGCAAGCAGTTCCCTTGTTGCTAAGGTACACAACACTGTACAGAAGCATACAGGGCCAAACTGTTCACGGGTTGCTAAGGTTCACAGCAGTGTACTGAAGTATACAGGTGGCAATCAGTTCAGGGGTTGATAAGGTACACGACGGTGTACTGAAACATACAGGGGGCAAGCAGTTGACGGGTTGCTAAGGTACACAACACTGTACAGAAGCATACAGGGGCAAACTGTTCACGGGTTGCTAAGGTTCACAGCAGTGTACTGAAGTATACAGGGGGCAAGCAGTTCAGGGGTTGATAAGGTACACGACGGTGTACTGAAACATACAGGGGCAAGCAGTTCACGGGTTGCTAAGGTACACAACACTGTACAGAAGCATACAGGGGCAAACTGTTCACGGGTTGCTAAGGTTCACAGCAGTGTACTGAAGTATACAGTAGGCAAGCAGTTCAGGGGTTGATAAGGTACACGACGGTGTACTGAAACATACAGGGGCAAGCAGTTCCCTTGTTGCTAAGGTACACAACACTGTACAGAAGCATACAGGGGCAAACTGTTCACGGGTTGCTAAGGTTCACAGCAGTGTACTGAAGTATACAGGGGGCAAGCAGTTCAGGGGTTGATAAGGTACACGACGGTGTACTGAAACATACAGGGGCAAGCAGTTCACGGGTTGCTAAGGTACACAACACTGTACAGAATCATACAGGGGCAAACTGTTCACGGGTTGCTAAGGTTCACTGCAGTGTACTGAAGTATACAGGGGGCAAGCAGTTCATGGGTTGATAAGGTACACGACAGTGTACTGAAACATACAAGGGGCAAGCAGTTCAGGTGTTGCTAAGGTACACAACACTGTACAGAAGCATACAGGGGCAAACTGTTCACGGGTTGCTAAGGTACACAACACTGTACAGAAGCATACAGGGGCAAACTGTTCACGGGTTGCTAAGGTTCACAGCAGTGTACTGAAGTATACAGGGGGCAAGCAGTTCAGGGGTTGATAAGGTACACGATAGTGTATTGAAACATACAAGGGGCAAGCAGTTCAGGGGTTGCTAAGGTACACAACACTGTACAGAAGCATACAGGGGCAAACTGTTCACGGGTTGCTAAGGTACACAACACTGTACAGAAGCATACAGGGGCAAACTGTTCACGGGTTGCTAAGGTACACATTGGGGACTTTTTTACGTGTAGATGATGTCTCGAACCTACGTGTTAGGGGTATATTGTTCCTTCAAGCCCAAGCAGGCTCGAGTGAGCATTATTACGTGTATATTGCGTCCATAAGGAACGAATTAGACGCTGATTTCGGGGATAATTTGTAAATATGTATGATGACTTGTAAATAAATACACTGAGGAAACCATTTCCACGGTCAATAAATAGCTATAACCAATCTGCTAGAGGCAATTGCAGTGATTACGTCATCTTTTCCTCGTGTCGAAGCTATACAATCGCCATTGTGGAGTATTTTTACGTGTAGATGATGTCTCGAACCTACGTTTTAGGGGTATATTGTTCCTTCAAGCCTAAGCAGGCTAGTGTGTGCATTATTACGTGTAGATTGTGTCCATAAGGGACGAATTAGACACTGATTTCGGGGATAAAATGTAAATATGTATGATTATTTGTAAATAAATACACTTGGGAAACCGTTTCCACGGTTGCTAAGGTAAACAACAGTGTACAGAAGCATGCAGGGGGAAGCAGTCCACAGGTTGCTAAGTGACACAAGCATACAACGGGCAAGCAGTTCACGGGTTGCTAAGGTTCATAACAGTTGGTGAAGCAAGCAGGGGGCAAGATGTTCACAGGTTGCTAAGGTTCACAACAGTGTACTGAAGTATACAGGGGAGAGTAGTTCACGGGTTGCTAAGATTCACAGCAGTGCACTGAAGTATACAGGGGGCAAGCAGTTCAGGGGTTGATAAGGTACACGACGGTGTACTGAAACATACAGGGGCAAGCAGTTCCCTTGTTGCTAAGGTACACAACACTGTACAGAAGCATACAGGGGCAAACTGTTCACGGGTTGCTAAGGTTCACAGCAGTGTACTGAAGTATACAGGGGGCAAGCAGTTCAGGGGTTGATAATGTACACGACGGTGTACTGAAACATACAGGGGCAAGCAGTTCACGGGTTGCTAAGGTACACAACACTGTTCAGAGGCATACAGGGGCAAACTGTTCACGGGTTGCTAAGGTTCACAGCAGTGTACTGAAACATACAAGGGGCAAGCAGTTCAGGGGTTGCTAAGGTACACAACACTGTACAGAAGCATACAGGGGCAAACTGTTCACGGGTTGCTAAGGTTCACAGCAGTGTACTGAAGCATACAGGGGGCAAGCAGTTCAGGGGTTGATAAGGTACACGACGGTGTACTGAAACATACAGGGGCAAGCAGTTCCCTTGTTGCTAAGGTACACAACACTGTACAGAAGCATACAGGGGCAAACTGCTCACGGGTTGCTAAGGTTCACAGCAGTGTACTGAAGTATACAGGGGGCAAGCAGTTCAGGGGTTGATAAGGTACACGACAGTGTACTGAAACATACAAGGGGCAAGCAGTTCAGGTGTTGCTAAGGTACACAACACTGTACAGAAGCATACAGGGGCAAACTGTTCACGGGTTGCTAAGGTACACAACACTGTACAGAAGCATACAGGGGCAAACTGTTCACGGGTTGCTAAGGTTCACAGCAGTGTACTGAAGTATACAGGGGGCAAGCAGTTCAGGGGTTGATAAGGTACACGATAGTGTATTGAAACATACAAGGGGCAAGCAGTTCAGGGGTTGCTAAGGTACACAACACTGTACAGAAGCATACAGGGGCAAACTGTTCACGGGTTGCTAAGGTACACAACACTGTACAGAAGCATACAGGGGCAAACTGTTCACGGGTTGCTAAGGTACATATTGGGGACTTTTTTACGTGTAGATGATGTCTCGAACCTACGTGTTAGGGGTATATTGTTCCTTCAAGCCCAAGCAGGCTCGAGTGAGCATTATTACGTGTATATTGCGTCCATAAGGAACGAATTAGACGCTGATTTCGGGGATAATTTGTAAATATGTATGATGACTTGTAAATAAATACACTGAGGAAACCATTTCCACGGTCAATAAATAGCTATAACCAATCTGCTAGAGGCAATTGCAGTGATTACGTCATCTTTTCCTCGTGTCGAAGCTATACAATCGCCATTGTGGAGTATTTTTACGTGTAGATGATGTCTCGAACCTACGTTTTAGGGGTATATTGTTCCTTCAAGCCTAAGCAGGCTAGTGTGTGCATTATTACGTGTAGATTGTGTCCATAAGGGACGAATTAGACACTGATTTCGGGGATAAAATGTAAATATGTATGATTATTTGTAAATAAATACACTTGGGAAACCGTTTCCACGGTTGCTAAGGTAAACAACAGTGTACAGAAGCATGCAGGGGGAAGCAGTCCACAGGTTGCTAAGTGACACAAGCATACAACGGGCAAGCAGTTCACGGGTTGCTAAGGTTCATAACAGTTGGTGAAGCAAGCAGGGGGCAAGATGTTCACAGGTTGCTAAGGTTCACAACAGTGTACTGAAGTATACAGGGGAGAGTAGTTCACGGGTTGCTAAGATTCACAGCAGTGCACTGAAGTATACAGGGGGCAAGCAGTTCAGGGGTTGATAAGGTACACGACGGTGTACTGAAACATACAGGGGCAAGCAGTTCCCTTGTTGCTAAGGTACACAACACTGTACAGAAGCATACAGGGGCAAACTGTTCACGGGTTGCTAAGGTTCACAGCAGTGTACTGAAGTATACAGGGGGCAAGCAGTTCAGGGGTTGATAATGTACACGACGGTGTACTGAAACATACAGGGGCAAGCAGTTCACGGGTTGCTAAGGTACACAACACTGTTCAGAGGCATACAGGGGCAAACTGTTCACGGGTTGCTAAGGTTCACAGCAGTGTACTGAAACATACAAGGGGCAAGCAGTTCAGGGGTTGCTAAGGTACACAACACTGTACAGAAGCATACAGGGGCAAACTGTTCACGGGTTGCTAAGGTTCACAGCAGTGTACTGAAGCATACAGGGGGCAAGCAGTTCAGGGGTTGATAAGGTACACGACGGTGTACTGAAACATACAGGGGCAAGCAGTTCCCTTGTTGCTAAGGTACACAACACTGTACAGAAGCATACAGGGGCAAACTGCTCACGGGTTGCTAAGGTTCACAGCAGTGTACTGAAGTATACAGGGGGCAAGCAGTTCAGGGGTTGATAAGGTACACGACAGTGTACTGAAACATACAAGGGGCAAGCAGTTCAGGTGTTGCTAAGGTACACAACACTGTACAGAAGCATACAGGGGCAAACTGTTCACGGGTTGCTAAGGTACACAACACTGTACAGAAGCATACAGGGGCAAACTGTTCACGGGTTGCTAAGGTTCACAGCAGTGTACTGAAGTATACAGGGGGCAAGCAGTTCAGGGGTTGATAAGGTACACGATAGTGTATTGAAACATACAAGGGGCAAGCAGTTCAGGGGTTGCTAAGGTACACAACACTGTACAGAAGCATACAGGGGCAAACTGTTCACGGGTTGCTAAGGTACACAACACTGTACAGAAGCATACAGGGGCAAACTGTTCACGGGTTGCTAAGGTACATATTGGGGACTTTTTTACGTGTAGATGATGTCTCGAACCTACGTGTTAGGGGTATATTGTTCCTTCAAGCCCAAGCAGGCTCGAGTGAGCATTATTACGTGTATATTGCGTCCATAAGGAACGAATTAGACGCTGATTTCGGGGATAATTTGTAAATATGTATGATGACTTGTAAATAAATACACTGAGGAAACCATTTCCACGGTCAATAAATAGCTATAACCAATCTGCTAGAGGCAATTGCAGTGATTACGTCATCTTTTCCTCGTGTCGAAGCTATACAATCGCCATTGTGGAGTATTTTTACGTGTAGATGATGTCTCGAACCTACGTTTTAGGGGTATATTGTTCCTTCAAGCCTAAGCAGGCTAGTGTGTGCATTATTACGTGTAGATTGTGTCCATAAGGGACGAATTAGACACTGATTTCGGGGATAAAATGTAAATATGTATGATTATTTGTAAATAAATACACTTGGGAAACCGTTTCCACGGTTGCTAAGGTAAACAACAGTGTACAGAAGCATGCAGGGGGAAGCAGTCCACAGGTTGCTAAGTGACACAAGCATACAACGGGCAAGCAGTTCACGGGTTGCTAAGGTTCATAACAGTTGGTGAAGCAAGCAGGGGGCAAGATGTTCACAGGTTGCTAAGGTTCACAACAGTGTACTGAAGTATACAGGGGAGAGTAGTTCACGGGTTGCTAAGATTCACAGCAGTGCACTGAAGTATACAGGGGGCAAGCAGTTCAGGGGTTGCTAAGGTACACGACGGTGTACTGAAACATACAGGGGCAAGCAGTTCCCTTGTTGCTAAGGTACACAACACTGTACAGAAGCATACAGGGGCAAACTGTTCACGGGTTGCTAAGGTTCACAGCAGTGTACTGAAGTATACAGGGGGCAAGCAGTTCAGGGGTTGATAATGTACACGACGGTGTACTGAAACATACAGGGGCAAGCAGTTCACGGGTTGCTAAGGTACACAACACTGTTCAAAGGCATACAGGGGCAAACTGTTCACGGGTTGCTAAGGTTCACAGCAGTGTACTGAAACATACAAGGGGCAAGCAGTTCAGGGGTTGCTAAGGTACACAACACTGTACAGAAGCATACAGGGGCAAACTGTTCACGGGTTGCTAAGGTTCACAGCAGTGTACTGAAGCATACAGGGGGCAAGCAGTTCAGGGGTTGATAAGGTACACGACGGTGTACTGAAACATACAAGGGGCAAGCAGTTCCCTTGTTGCTAAGGTACACAACACTGTACAGAAGCATACAGGGGCAAACTGCTCACGGGTTGCTAAGGTTCACAGCAGTGTACTGAAGTATACAGGGGGCAAGCAGTTCAGGGGTTGATAAGGTACACGACGGTGTACTGAAACATACAGGGGCAAGCAGTTCCCTTGTTGCTAAGGTACACAACACTGTACAGAAGCATACAGGGGCAAACTGTTCACGGGTTGCTAAGGTTCACAGCAGTGTACTGAAGTATACAGGGGGCAAGCAGTTCAGGGGTTGATAAGGTACACGATAGTGTATTGAAACATACAAGGGGCAAGCAGTTCAGGGGTTGCTAAGGTACACAACACTGTACAGAAGCATACAGGGGCAAACTGTTCACGGGTTGCTAAGGTACACAACACTGTACAGAAGCATACAGGGGCAAACTGTTCACGGGTTGCTAAGGTACACAACACTGTACAGAAGCATACAGGGGCAAACTGTTCACGGGTTGCTAAGGTACACATTGTGGACTTTTTTACGTGTAGATGATGTCTCGAACCTACGTGTTAGGGGTATATTGTTCCTTCAAGCCCAAGCAGGCTCGAGTGAGCATTATTACGTGTATATTGCGTCCATAAGGAACGAATTAGACGCTGATTTCGGGGATAATTTGTAAATATGTATGATGACTTGTAAATAAATACACTGAGGAAACCATTTCCACGGTCAATAAATAGCTATAACCAATCTGCTAGAGGCAATTGCAGTGATTACGTCATCTTTTCCTCGTGTCGAAGCTATACAATCGCCATTGTGGAGTATTTTTACGTGTAGATGATGTCTCGAACCTACGTTTTAGGGGTATATTGTTCCTTCAAGCCTAAGCAGGCTAGTGTGTGCATTATTACGTGTAGATTGTGTCCATAAGGGACGAATTAGACACTGATTTCGGGGATAAAATGTAAATATGTATGATTATTTGTAAATAAATACACTTGGGAAACCGTTTCCACGGTTGCTAAGGTAAACAACAGTGTACAGAAGCATGCAGGGGGAAGCAGTCCACAGGTTGCTAAGTGACACAAGCATACAACGGGCAAGCAGTTCACGGGTTGCTAAGGTTCATAACAGTTGGTGAAGCAAGCAGGGGGCAAGATGTTCACAGGTTGCTAAGGTTCACAACAGTGTACTGAAGTATACAGGGGAGAGTAGTTCACGGGTTGCTAAGATTCACAGCAGTGCACTGAAGTATACAGGGGGCAAGCAGTTCAGGGGTTGATAAGGTACACGACGGTGTACTGAAACATACAGGGGCAAGCAGTTCCCTTGTTGCTAAGGTACACAACACTGTACAGAAGCATACAGGGGCAAACTGTTCACGGGTTGCTAAGGTTCACAGCAGTGTACTGAAGTATACAGGGGGCAAGCAGTTCAGGGGTTGATAAGGTACACGACGGTGTACTGAAACATACAGGGGCAAGCAGTTCACGGGTTGGTAAGGTACACAACACTGTACAGAAGCATACAGGGGCAAACTGTTCACGGGTTGCTAAGGTTCACAGCAGTGTACTGAAGTATACAGGGGGCAAGCAGTTCAGGGGTTGATAAGGTACACGACGGTGTACTGAAACATACAAGGGGCAAGCAGTTCAGGGTTTGCTAAGGTACACAACACTGTACAGAAGCATACAGGGGCAAACTGTTCACGGGTTGCTAAGGTTCACAGCAGTGTACTGAAGTATACAGGGGGCAAGCAGTTCAGGGGATGATAAGGTACACGATAGTGTATTGAAACATACAAGGGGCAAGCAGTTCAGGGGTTGCTAAGGTACACAACACTGTACAGAAGCATACAGGGGCAAACTGTTCACGGGTTGCTAAGGTACACAACACTGTACAGAAGCATACAGGGGCAAACTGTTCACGGGTTGCTAAGGTACACATTGGGGACTTTTTTACGTGTAGATGATGTCTCGAACCTACGTGTTAGGGGTATATTGTTCCTTCAAGCCCAAGCAGGCTCGTGTGAGCATTATTACGTGTATATTGCGTCCATAAGGAACGAATTAGACGCTGATTTCGGGGATAATTTGTAAATATGTATGATGACTTGTAAATAAATACACTGAGGAAACCATTTCCACGGTCAATAAATAGCTATAACCAATCTGCTAGAGGCAATTGCAGTGATTACGTCATCTTTTCCTCGTGTCGAAGCTATACAATCGCCATTGTGGAGTATTTTTACGTGTAGATGATGTCTCGAACCTACGTTTTAGGGGTATATTGTACCTTCAAGCCTAAGCAGGCTAGTGTGTGCATTATTACGTGTAGATTGTGTCCATAAGGGACGAATTAGACACTGATTTCGGGGATAAAATGTAAATATGTATGATTATTTGTAAATAAATACACTTGGGAAACCGTTTCCACGGTTGTTAAGGTAAACAACAGTGTACAGAAGCATGCAGGGGGAAGCAGTCCACAGGTTGCTAAGTGACACAAGCATACAACGGGCAAGCAGTTCACGGGTTGCTAAGGTTCATAACAGTTGGTGAAGCAAGCAGGGGGCAAGATGTTCACAGGTTGCTAAGGTTCACAACAGTGTACTGAAGTATACAGGGGAGAGTAGTTCACGGGTTGCTAAGGTTCACAGCAGTGTACTGAAGTATACAGGGGGCAAGCAGTTCAGGGGTTGATAAGGTACACGACGGTGTACTGAAACATACAGGGGCAAGCAGTTCCCTTGTTGCTAAGGTACACAACACTGTACAGAAGCATACAGGGGCAAACTGTTCACGGGTTGCTAAGGTTCACAGCAGTGTACTGAAGTATACAGGGGGCAAGCAGTTCAGGGGTTGATAATGTACACGACAGTGTACTGAAACATACAAGGGGCAAGCAGTTCAGGGGTTGCTAAGGTACACAACACTGTACAGAAGCATACAGGGGCAAACTGTTCACGGGTTGATAAGGTTCACAGCAGTGTACTGAAGTATACAGGGGGCAAGCAGTTCACGGGTTGATAAGGTACACGACGGTGTACTGAAACATACAGGGGCAAGCAGTTCAGGGGTTGCTAAGGTACACAACACTGTACAGAAGCATACAGGGGCAAACTGTTCACGGGTTGCTAAGGTTCACAGCAGTGTACTGAAGTATACAGGGGGCAAGCAGTTCAGGGGTTAGTTTAGTTTAGTAGAAAAAAGGATCAGGAGGGACACTTAAGTCCCCATCAAGGACCCTAGAAAGAGAGGGAAAAAAACTGAAGACACAAACACTCAGACCCGATTACAATGCTTAAAGTGCTTGTCCAAAGCATTCTTAAACCCATTGACACTACTTGCAAGTACAACTTTCTCAGGCAAACTATTCCACTCATTCACAACCCTATTAGAAAAAAAGTTATGCCGAATATTAATCCTACTATGCGACTTTTGAAGTTTAAGACAATGACCTCTAGTACAACTACTGTTTGCAAACATGAAAAAGTCGGTAAAGGATAAATTGTCGAAACCATACACAATCTTGAAAACCTGGATCAAGTCCCCACGTAACCTCCTAAGCTCCAGTGTGGTGAGATTCAACAGTTGTAACCGCCTATAATAAGGAACCCTCTTTAAGGAACTAATCATCCTAGTAGCCCTCCTCTGGACCTTTTCAAGTACTTCCTTATCCTTAGCAAAATAAGGGTTCCAAGCCTGCACAGCATACTCCAGATGAGGCCTAACCAACTGCTTATAAAGCCTAACTACGATGTCCTCTTTCAGAAAACTGAAGTTCCTCTTGATCATACCTAAAACCCTATTACCTCTTTTAGCAGCTTCAAGACAATGTTTGGAAGGTTGCAGAGACGAGTCAATGTAGATACCTAGGTCTCTTTCAACAGAGACCTCCTGTAACTCCACACCATTTAGATTGTATGTAAACTTTTGGTTACTACTACCAATGTGCATTACCTTACATTTATCAATATTAAAAAGCATTTGCCACCCCTGAGACCAGGAAAAAATCTTATCTAAATCCGCTTGAAATTTCTCAGAATCGCTTTTGGAAGAGACCTCAGAATACAATTTGGTGTCATCAGCAAACTTCTTAGCTGTACACAAAATATCTCCGTCGATGTCATTTATATAGGCAACAAACAACAGGGGACCTAATACAGACCCTTGTGGAACCCCACTAGTAACGTTCTGCCAAGAAGAAGCACAGCCATTAATTACCACCCTCTGTTCCCTATTACCAAGCCAATTCCCGATCCAAGACAGTAAATTCCCTATGACACCCATGCTCTTCAGCCTAAGTAAAAGACGCTGGTGGGGAACTTTATCAAAGGCCTTCTGGAAATCCAGGAACACAACATCTACAGACATCTGCCTATTTAGTGAGCTTGTTACATCTTCCATAAACTCAAGGATATTAGTGAGACAAGACCTTTTTTGACAAAAGCCATGCTGAGACTCTCTGATCAAAGACTGACTGCTGAAGTGACAGACCAAAGACTTTTTAACAATAGACTCCATGACCTTACAAACTACACTAGTGAGACTAACGGGCCTATAATTACAGGGCTTAGTCTTATCACCCTTCTTGAAAATTGGGGTAATATTAGCACATCTCCAGTCCCTAGGAACATAACCTTCATCCATAAATTTACTAAAAATCAACGAGAGTGGAACGCAGAAATAGTGTGCAAAAGTCTTCAACAAATACGGATGGATTGCATCCGGTCCAGAAGCTTTAGAAACATTTAGACGAAGCAGCTCCTTTAAGACAACGTCATCCGAAAATAAGACCGTATCCAGTTTAGGCCTATCACTGCCCCCCTGAAAATCTGGAATACTACTCGTATCTTCCCTTGTGAAAACCGACACAAAATAGTCGTTCAAAAGATCTGCAAGATTGATAATGTACACGACGGTGTACCGAAACATACAGGGGCAAGCAGTTCACGGGTTGCTAAGGTACACAACACTGTACAGAGGCATACAGGGGCAAACTGTTCACGGGTTGCTAAGGTTCACAGCAGTGTACTGAAACATACAAGGGGCAAGCAGTTCAGGGGTTGCTAAGGTACACAACACTGTACAGAAGCGTACAGGGGCAATCTGTTCACGGGTTGCTAAGGTTCACAGCAGTGTACTGAAGTATACAGGGGGCAAGCAGTTCAGGGGTTGATAAGGTACACGACGGTGTACTGAAACATACAGGGGCAAGCAGTTCCCTTGTTGGTAAGGTACACAACACTGTACAGAAGCATACAGGGGCAAACTGTTCACGGGTTGATAAGGTTCACAGCAGTGTACTGAAGTATACAGGGGGCAAGCAGTTCAGGGGTTGATAAGGTACACGACGGTGTACTGAAACATACAGGGGCAAGCAGTTCCCTTGTTGCTAAGGTACACAACACTGTACAGAGGCATACAGGGGCAAACTGTTCACGGGTTGCTAAGGTTCACAGCAGTGTACTGAAACATACAAGGGGCAAGCAGTTCAGGGGTTGCTAAGGTACACAACACTGTACAGAAGCGTACAGGGGCAAACTGTTCACGGGTTGCTAAGGTTCACAGCAGTGTACTGAAGTATACAGGGGGCAAGCAGTTCAGGGGTTGATAAGGTACACGACGGTGTACTGAAACATACAGGGGCAAGCAGTTCCCTTGTTGGTAAGGTACACAACACTGTACAGAAGCATACAGGGGCAAACTGTTCACGGGTTGCTAAGGTTCACAGCAGTGTACTGAAGTATACAGGGGGCAAGCAGTTCAGGGGTTGATAATGTACACGACGGTGTACTGAAACATACAGGGGCAAGCAGTTCACGGGTTGCTAAGGTACACAACACTGTACAGAGGCATACAGGGGCAAACTGTTCACGGGTTGCTAAGGTTCACAGCAGTGTACTGAAACATACAAGGGGCAAGCAGTTCAGGGGTTGCTAAGGTACACAACACTGTACAGAAGCGTACAGGGGCAAACTGTTCACGGGTTGCTAAGGTTCACAGCAGTGTACTGAAGTATACAGGGGGCAAGCAGTTCAGGGGTTGATAAGGTACACGACGGTGTACTGAAACATACAGGGGCAAGCAGTTCCCTTGTTGCTAAGGTACACAACACTGTACTGAAGCATACAGGGGCAAACTGTTCACGGGTTGCTAAGGTTCACAGCAGTGTACTGAAGTATACAGGGGGCAAGCAGTTCAGGGGTTGATAAGGTACACGACGGTGTACTGAAACATACAGGGGCAAGCAGTTCCCTTGTTGCTAAGGTACACAACACTGTACAGAAGCATACAGGGGCAAACTGTTCACGGGTTGCTAAGGTTCACAGCAGTGTACTGAAGTATACAGGGGGCAAGCAGTTCAGGGGTTGATAAGGTACACGACAGTGTACTGAAACATACAAGGGGCAAGCAGTTCAGGGGTTGCTAAGGTACACAACACTGTACAGAAGCATACAGGGGCAAACTGTTCACGGGTTGCTAAGGTACACAACACTGTACAGAAGCATACAGGGGCAAACTGTTCACGGGTTGCTAAGGTACACATTGGGGACGTTTTTACGTGTAGATGATGTCTCGAACCTACGTGTTAGGGGTATATTGTTCCTTCAAGCCCAAGCAGGCTCGAGTGAGCATTATTACGTGTATATTGCGTCCATAAGGAACGAATTAGACGCTGATTTCGGGGATAATTTGTAAATATGTATGATGACTTGTAAATAAATACACTGAGGAAGCCATTTCCACGGTCAATAAATAGCTATAACCAATCTGCTAGAGGCAATTGCAGTGATTACGTCATCTTTTCCTCGTGTCGAAGCTATACAATCGCCATTGTGGAGTATTTTTACGTGTAGATGATGTCTCGAACCTACGTTTTAGGGGTATATTGTTCCTTCAAGCCTAAGCAGGCTAGTGTGTGCATTATTACGTGTAGATTGTGTCCATAAGGGACGAATTAGACACTGATTTCGGGGATAAAATGTAAATATGTATGATTATTTGTAAATAAATACACTTGGGAAACCGTTTCCACGGTTGCTAAGGTAAACAACAGTGTACAGAAGCATGCAGGGGGAAGCAGTCCACAGGTTGCTAAGTGACACAAGCATACAACGGGCAAGCAGTTCACGGGTTGCTAAGGTTCATAACAGTTGGTGAAGCAAGCAGGGGGCAAGATGTTCACAGGTTGCTAAGGTTCACAACAGTGTACTGAAGTATACAGGGGAGAGTAGTTCACGGGTTGCTAAGATTCACAGCAGTGCACTGAAGTATACAGGGGGCAAGCAGTTCAGGGGTTGATAAGGTACACGACGGTGTACTGAAACATACAGGGGCAAGCAGTTCCCTTGTTGCTAAGGTACACAACACTGTACAGAAGCATACAGGGGCAAACTGTTCACGGGTTGCTAAGGTTCACAGCAGTGTACTGAAGTATACAGGGGGCAAGCAGTTCAGGGGTTGATAATGTACACGACGGTGTACTGAAACATACAGGGGCAAGCAGTTCACGGGTTGCTAAGGTACACAACACTGTACAGAGGCATACAGGGGCAAACTGTTCACGGGTTGCTAAGGTTCACAGCAGTGTACTGAAACATACAAGGGGCAAGCAGTTCAGGGGTTGCTAAGGTACACAACACTGTACAGAAGCGTACAGGGGCAAACTGTTCACGGGTTGCTAAGGTTCACAGCAGTGTACTGAAGTATACAGGGGGCAAGCAGTTCAGGGGTTGATAAGGTACACGACGGTGTACTGAAACATACAGGGGCAAGCAGTTCCCTTGTTGCTAAGGTACACAACACTGTACAGAAGCATACAGGGGCAAACTGTTCACGGGTTGATAAGGTTCACAGCAGTGTACTGAAGTATACAGGGGGCAAGCAGTTCACGGGTTGATAAGGTACACGACGGTGTACTGAAACATACAGGGGCAAGCAGTTCAGGGGTTGCTAAGGTACACAACACTGTACAGAGGCATACAGGGGCAAACTGTTCACGGGTTGCTAAGGTACACATTGGGGACGTTTTTACGTGTAGATGATGTCTCGAACCTACGTGTTAGGGGTATATTGTTCCTTCAAGCCCAAGCAGGCTCGAGTGAGCATTATTACGTGTATATTGCGTCCATAAGGAACGAATTAGACGCTGATTTCGGGGATAATTTGTAAATATGTATGATGACTTGTAAATAAATACACTGAGGAAGCCATTTCCACGGTCAATAAATAGCTATAACCAATCTGCTAGAGGCAATTGCAGTGATTACGTCATCTTTTCCTCGTGTCGAAGCTATACAATCGCCATTGTGGAGTATTTTTACGTGTAGATGATGTCTCGAACCTACGTTTTAGGGGTATATTGTTCCTTCAAGCCTAAGCAGGCTAGTGTGTGCATTATTACGTGTAGATTGTGTCCATAAGGGACGAATTAGACACTGATTTCGGGGATAAAATGTAAATATGTATGATTATTTGTAAATAAATACACTTGGGAAACCGTTTCCACGGTCAATAAATAGCTATAACCAATCTGCTAGAGGCAATTGCAGTGATTACGTCATCTTTTCCTCGTGTCGAAGCTATACAATCGCCATTGTGGAGTATTTTTACGTGTAGATGATGTCTCGAACCTACGTTTTAGGGGTATATTGTTCCTTCAAGCCTAAGCAGGCTAGTGTGTGCATTATTACGTGTAGATTGTGTCCATAAGGGACGAATTAGACACTGATTTCGGGGATAATATGTAAATATGTCTGATTATTTGTAAATAAATACACTTGGGAAACCGTTTCCACGGTTGTTAAGGTAAACAACAGTGTACAGAAGCATGCAGGGGGAAGCAGTCCACAGGTTGCTAAGTGACACAAGCATACAACGGGCAAGCAGTTCACGGGTTGCTAAGGTTCATAACAGTTGGTGAAGCAAGCAGGGGGCAAGATGTTCACAGGTTGCTAAGGTTCACAACAGTGTACTGAAGTATACAGGGGAGAGTAGTTCACGGGTTGCTAAGGTTCACAGCAGTGTACTGAAGTATACAGGGGGCAAGCAGTTCAGGGGTTGATAAGGTACACGACGGTGTACTGAAACATACAGGGGCAAGCAGTTCCCTTGTTGCTAAGGTACACAACACTGTACAGAAGCATACAGGGGCAAACTGTTCACGGGTTGCTAAGGTTCACAGCAGTGTACTGAAGTATACAGGGGGCAAGCAGTTCAGGGGTTGATAAGGTACACGACAGTGTACTGAAACATACAAGGGGCAAGCAGTTCAGGGGTTGCTAAGGTACACAACACTGTACAGAAGCATACAGGGGCAAACTGTTCACGGGTTGATAAGGTTCACAGCAGTGTACTGAAGTATACAGGGGGCAAGCAGTTCACGGGTTGATAAGGTACACGACGGTGTACTGAAACATACAGGGGCAAGCAGTTCAGGGGTTGCTAAGGTACACAACACTGTACAGAAGCATACAGGGGCAAGCTGTTCACGGGTTGCTAAGGTTCACAGCAGTGTACTGAAGTATACAGGGGGCAAGCAGTTCAGGGGTTGATAAGGTACACGACAGTGTACTGAAACATACAAGGGGCAAGCAGTTCAGGGGTTGCTAAGGTACACAACACTGTACAGAAGCATACAGGGGCAAACTGTTCACGGGTTGCTAAGGTTCACAGCAGTGTACTGAAACATACAAGGGGCAAGCAGTTCCCTTGTTGCTAAGGTACACTACACTGTACAGAAGCATACAGGGGCAAACTGTTCACGGGTTGCTAAGGTTCACAGCAGTGTACTGAAGTATACAGGGGGCAAGCAGTTCAGGGGTTGATAAGGTACACGACGGTGTACTGAAACATACAGGGGCAAGCAGTTCACGGGTTGCTAAGGTACACAACACTGTACAGAAGCATACAGGGGCAAACTGTTCACGGGTTGCTAAGGTTCACAGCAGTGTACTGAAGTATACAGGGGGCAAGCAGTTCAGGGGTTGATAAGGTACACGACGGTGTACTGAAACATACAGGGGAAAGCAGTTCACGGGTTGCTAAGGTACACAACACTGTACAGAAGCATACAGGGGCAAACTGTTCACGGGTTGCTAAGGTTCACAGCAGTGTACTGAAACATACAAGGGGCAAGCAGTTCAGGGGTTGCTAAGGTACACTACACTGTACAGAAGCATACAGGGGCAAACTGTTCACGGGTTGCTAAGGTTCACAGCAGTGTACAGAAGTATACAGGGGGCAAGCAGTTCAGGGGTTGATAAGGTACACGATAGTGTATTGAAACATACAAGGGGCAAGCAGTTCAGGGGTTGCTAAGGTACACAACACTGTACAGAAGCATACAGGGGCAAACTGTTCACGGGTTGCTAAGGTACACAACACTGTACAGAAGCATACATGGGCAAACTGTTCACGGGTTGCTAAGGTACACATTGGGGACTTTTTTACGTGTAGATGATGTCTCGAACCTACGTGTTAGGGGTATATTGTTCCTTCAAGCCCAAGCAGGCTCGTGTGAGCATTATTACGTGTATATTGCGTCCATAAGGAACGAATTAGACGCTGATTTCGGGGATAATTTGTAAATATGTATGATGACTTGTAAATAAATACACTGAGGAAACCATTTCCACGGTCAATAAATAGCTATAACCAATCTGCTAGAGGCAATTGCAGTGATTACGTCATCTTTTCCTCGTGTCGAAGCTATACAATCGCCATTGTGGAGTATTTTTACGTGTAGATGATGTCTCGAACCTACGTTTTAGGGGTATATTGTTCCTTCAAGCCTAAGCAGGCTAGTGTGTGCATTATTACGTGTAGATTGTGTCCATAAGGGACGAATTAGACACTGATTTCGGGGATAAAATGTAAATATGTATGATTATTTGTAAATAAATACACTTGGGAAACCGTTTCCACGGTTGTTAAGGTAAACAACAGTGTACAGAAGCATGCAGGGGGAAGCAGTCCACAGGTTGCTAAGTGACACAAGCATACAACGGGCAAGCAGTTCACGGGTTGCTAAGGTTCATAACAGTTGGTGAAGCAAGCAGGGGGCAAGATGTCCACAGGTTGCTAAGGTTCACAACAGTGTACTGAAGTATACAGGGGAGGGTAGTTCACGGGTTGCTAAGGTTCACAGCAGTGTACTGAAATATACAGGGGGCAAGCAGTTCAGGGGTTGATAAGGTACACGACGGTGTACTGAAACATACAGGGGCAAGCAGTTCCCTTGTTGCTAAGGTACACAACACTGTACAGAAGCATACAGGGGCAAACTGTTCACGGGTTGCTAAGGTTCACAGCAGTGTACTGAAGTATACAGGGGGCAAGCAGTTCAGGGGTTGATAAGGTACACGACAGTGTACTGAAACATACAAGGGGCAAGCAGTTCAGGGGTTGCTAAGGTACACAACACTGTACAGAAGCATACAGGGGCAAACTGTTCACGGGTTGCTAAGGTTCACAGCAGTGTACTGAAACATACAAGGGGCAAGCAGTTCAGGGGTTGCTAAGGTACACTACACTGTACAGAAGCATACAGGGGCAAACTGTTCACGGGTTGCTAAGGTTCACAGCAGTGTACTGAAGTATACAGGGGGCAAGCAGTTCAGGGGTTGATAAGGTACACGACGGTGTACTGAAACATACAGGGGCAAGCAGTTCACGGGTTGCTAAGGTACACAACACTGTACAGAAGCATACAGGGGCAAACTGTTCACGGGTTGCTAAGGTTCACAGCAGTGTACTGAAGCAGTTCAGGGGTTGATAAGGTACACGACGGTGTACTGAAACATACAGGGGCAAGCAGTTCACGGGTTGCTAAGGTACACAACACTGTACAGAAGCATACAGGGGCAAACTGTTCACGGGTTGCTAAGGTTCACAGCAGTGTACTGAAACATACAAGGGGCAAGCAGTTCAGGGGTTGCTAAGGTACACAACACTGTACAGAAGCATACAGGGGCAAACTGTTCACGGGTTGCTAAGGTTCACAGCAGTGTACTGAAACATACAAGGGGCAAGCAGTTCAGGGGTTGCTAAGGTACACAACACTGTACAGAAGCATACAGGGGCAAACTGTTCACGGGTTGCTAAGGTTCACAGCAGTGTACAGAAGTATACAGGGGGCAAGCAGTTCAGGGGTTGATAAGGTACACGATAGTGTATTGAAACATACAAGGGGCAAGCAGTTCAGGGGTTGCTAAGGTACACAACACTGTACAGAAGCATACAGGGGCAAACTGTTCACGGGTTGCTAAGGTACACAACACTGTACAGAAGCATACAGGGGCAAACTGTTCACGGGTTGCTAAGGTACACATTGGGGACTTTTTTACGTGTAGATGATGTCTCGAACCTACGTGTTAGGGGTATATTGTTCCTTCAAGCCCAAGCAGGCTCGTGTGAGCATTATTACGTGTATATTGCGTCCATAAGGAACGAATTAGACGCTGATTTCGGGGATAATTTGTAAATATGTATGATGACTTGTAAATAAATACACTGAGGAAACCATTTCCACGGTCAATAAATAGCTATAACCAATCTGCTAGAGGCAATTGCAGTGATTACGTCATCTTTTCCTCGTGTCGAAGCTATACAATCGCCATTGTGGAGTATTTTTACGTGTAGATGATGTCTCGAACCTACGTTTTAGGGGTATATTGTACCTTCAAGCCTAAGCAGGCTAGTGTGTGCATTATTACGTGTAGATTGTGTCCATAAGGGACGAATTAGACACTGATTTCGGGGATAAAATGTAAATATGTATGATTATTTGTAAATAAATACACTTGGGAAACCGTTTCCACGGTTGTTAAGGTAAACAACAGTGTACAGAAGCATGCAGGGGGAAGCAGTCCACAGGTTGCTAAGTGACACAAGCATACAACGGGCAAGCAGTTCACGGGTTGCTAAGGTTCATAACAGTTGGTGAAGCAAGCAGGGGGCAAGATGTTCACAGGTTGCTAAGGTTCACAACAGTGTACTGAAGTATACAGGGGAGGGTAGTTCACGGGTTGCTAAGGTTCACAGCAGTGTACTGAAATATACAGGGGGCAAGCAGTTCAGGGGTTGATAAGGTACACGACGGTGTACTGAAACATACAGGGGCAAGCAGTTCTCTTGTTGCTAAGGTACACAACACTGTACAGAAGCATACAGGGGCAAACTGTTCACGGGTTGCTAAGGTTCACAGCAGTGTACTGAAACATACAAGGGGCAAGCAGTTCAGGGGTTGCTAAGGTACACAACACTGTACAGAAGCATACAGGGGCAAACTGTTCACGGGTTGCTAAGGTTCACAGCAGTGTACTGAAGTATACAGGGGGCAAGCAGTTCAGGGGTTGATAAGGTACACGACGGTGTACTGAAACATACAGGGCCAAGCAGTTCACGAGTTGCTAAGGTACACAACACTGTACAGAAGCATACAGGGGCAAACTGTTCACGGGTTGCTAAGGTTCACAGCAGTGTACTGAAGTATACAGGGGGCAAGCAGTTCAGGGGTTGATAAGGTACACGACAGTGTACTGAAACATACAAGGGGCAAGCAGTTCAGGGGTTGCTAAGATACGCAACACTGTACAGAAGCATACAGGGGCAAACTGTTCACGGGTTGCTAAGGTACACAACACTGTACAGAAGCATACAGGGGCAAACTGTTCACGGGTTGCTAAGGTACACATTGGGGACTTTTTTACGTGTAGATGATGTCTCGAACCTCCGTGTTAGGGGTATATTGTTCCTTCAAGCCCAAGCAGGCTCGTGTGAGCATTATTACGTGTATATTGCGTCCATAAGGAACGAATTAGACGCTGATTTCGATGATAATTTGTAAATATGTATGATGACTTGTAAATAAATACACTGAGGAAACCATTTCCACGGTCAATAAATAGCTATAACCAATCTGCTAGAGGCAATTGCAGTGATTACGTCATCTTTTCCTCGTGTCGAAGCTATACAATCGCCATTGTGGAGTATTTTTACGTGTAGATGATGTCTCGAACCTACGTTTTAGGGGTATATTGTTCCTTCAAGCCTAAGCAGGCTAGTGTGTGCTTTATTACGTGTAGATTGTGTCCATAAGGGACGAATTAGACACTGATTTCGGGGATAAAATGTAAATATGTATGATTATTTGTAAATAAATACACTTGGGAAACCGTTTCCACGGTTGTTAAGGTAAACAACAGTGTACAGAAGCATGCAGGGGGAAGCAGTCCACAGGTTGCTAAGTGACACAAGCATACAACGGGCAAGCAGTTCACGGGTTGCTAAGGTTCATAACAGTTGGTGAAGCAAGCAGGGGGCAAGATGTTCACAGGTTGCTAAGGTTCACAACAGTGTACTGAAGTATACAGGGGAGGGTAGTTCACGGGTTGCTAAGGTTCACAGCAGTGTACTGAAATATACAGGGGGCAAGCAGTTCAGGGGTTGATAAGGTACACGACGGTGTACTGAAACATACAGGGGCAAGCAGTTCCCTTGTTGCTAACTTGTGTAGATTGTGTCCATAAGGGACGAATTAGACACTGATTTCGGGGATAATATGTAAATATGTCTGATTATTTGTAAATAAATACACTTGGGAAACCGTTTCCACGGTTGCTAAGGTAAACAACAGTGTACAGAAACATGCAGGGGGAAGCAGTCCACAGGTTGCTAAGTGACACAAGCATACAACGGGCAAGCAGTTCACGGGTTGCTAAGGTTCATTACAGTTGGTGAAGCAAGCAGGGGGCAAGATGTTCACAGGTTGCTAAGGTTCACAAGAGTGTACTGAAGTATACAGGGGAGAGTAGTTCACGGGTTGCTAAGGTTCACAGCAGTGTACTGAAGTATACAGGGGGCAAGCAGTTCAGGGGTTGATAAGGTACACGACGGTGTATTGAAACATACAGGGGCAAGCGGTTCCCTTGTTGCTAAGGTACACAACACTGTACAGAAGCATACAGGGGCAAACTGTTCACGGGTTGCTAAGGTTCACAGCAGTGTACTGAAGTATACAAGGGGGCAAGCAGTTCAGGGGTTGATAAGGTACACGACGGTGTACTGAAACATACAAGGGGCAAGCAGTTCACGGGTTGCTAAGGTACACAACACTGTACAGAAGCATACAGGGGCAAACTGTTCACGGGTTGCTAAGGTTCACAGCAGTGTACTGAAACATACAAGGGGCAAGCAGTTCCCTTGTTGCTAAGGTACACAACACTGTACAGAAGCATACAGGGGCAAACTGTTCACGGGTTGCTAAGGTTCACAGCAGTGTACTGAAACATACAAGGGGCAAGCAGTTCAGGGGTTGCTAAGGTACACAACACTGTACAGAAGCATACAGGGGCAAACTGTTCACGGGTTGCTAAGGTTCACAGCAGTGTACTGAAGTATACAGGGGGCAAGCAGTTCAGGGGTTGATAAGGTACACGACGGTGTACTGAAACATACAGGGGCAAGCAGTTCACGGGTTGCTAAGGTACACAACACTGTACAGAAGCATACAGGGGCAAACTGTTCACGGGTTGCTAAGGTTCACAGCAGTGTACTGAAACATACAAGGGGCAAGCAGTTCAGGGGTTGCTAAGGTACACAACACTGTACAGAAGCATACAGGGGCAAACTGTTCACGGGTTGCTAAGGTTCACAGCAGTGTACTGAAGTATACAGGGGGCAAGCAGTTCAGGGGTTGATAAGGTACACGACGGTGTACTGAAACATACAAGGGGCAAGCAGTTCACGGGTTGCTAAGGTACACAACACTGTACAGAAGCATACAGGGGCAAACTGTTCACGGGTTGCTAAGGTTCACAGCAGTGTACTGAAACATACAAGGGGCAAGCAGTTCAGGGGTTGCTAAGGTACACAACACTGTACAGAAGCATACAGGGGCAAACTGTTCACGGGTTGCTAAGGTTCACAGCAGTGTACTGAAACATACAAGGGGCAAGCAGTTCAGGGGTTGCTAAGGTACACAACACTGTACAGAAGCATACAGGGGCAAACTGTTCACGGGTTGCTAAGGTTCACAGCAGTGTACTGAAGTATACAGGGGGCAAGCAGTTCAGGGGTTGATAAGGTACACGACATTGTACTGAAACATACAGGGGCAAGCAGTTCACGGGTTTCTAAGGTACACAACACTGTACAGAAGCATACAGGGGCAAACTGTTCACGGGTTGCTAAGGTTCACAGCAGTGTACTGAAGTATACAGGGGGCAAGCAGTTCAGGGGTTGATAAGGTATACGACAGTGTACTGAAACATACAAGGGGCAAGCAGTTCAGGGTTTGCTAAGGTACACAACACTGTATAGAAGCATACAGGGGCAAACTGTTCACGGGTTGCTAAGGTTCACAGCAGTGTACTGAAGTATACAGGGGGCAAACTGTTCAGGGGTTGATAAGGTACACGACAGTGTACTGAAACATACAGGGGCAAGCAGTTCAGGGGTTGCTAAGGTACACAACACTGTACAGAAGCATACAGGGGCAAACTGTTCACGGGTTGCTAAGGTACACAACACTGTACAGAAGCATACAGGGGCAAACTGTTCACGGGTTGCTAAGGTACACATTGGGGACTTTTTTACGTGTAGATGATGTCTCGAACCTACGTGTTAGGGGTATATTGTTCCTTCAAGCCCAAGCAGGCTCGTGTGAGCATTATTACGTGTATAGTGCGTCCATAAGGAACGAATTAGACGCTGCTTTCGGGGATAATTTTTAAATATGTATGATGACTTGTAAATAAATACACTGAGGAAACCATTTCCACGGTCAATAAATAGCTATAACCAATCTGCTAGAGGCAATTGCAGTGATTACGTCATCTTTTCCTCGTGTCGAAGCTATACAATCGCCATTGTGGAGTATTTTTACGTGTAGATGATGTCTCGAACCTACGTTTTAGGGGTATATTGTTCATTCAAGCCTAAGCAGGCTAGTGTGTGCATTATTACGTGTAGATTGTGTCCATAAGGGACGAATTAGACACTGATTTCGGGGATAAAATGTAAATATGTATGATTATTTGTAAATAAATACACTTGGGAAACCGTTTCCACGGTTGTTAAGGTAAACAACAGTGTACAGAAGCATGCAGGGGGAAGCAGTCCACAGGTTGCTAAGTGACACAAGCATACAACGGGCAAGCAGTTCACGGGTTGCTAAGGTTCATAACAGTTGGTGAAGCAAGCAGGGGGCAAGATGTTCACGGGTTGCTAAGGTTCACAACAGTGTACTGAAGTATACAGGGGAGAGTAGTTCACCGGTTGCTAAGGTTCACAGCAGTGTACTGAAGTATACAGGCGGCAAGCAGTTCAGGGGTTGATAAGGTACACGACGGTGTACTGAAACATACAGGGGCAAGCAGTTCCCTTGTTGCTAAGGTACACAACACTGTACAGAAGCATACAGGGGCAAACTGTTCACGGGTTGCTAAGGTTCACAGCAGTGTACTGAAGTATACAGGGGGCAAGCAGTTCAGGGGTTGATAAGGTACACGACGGTGTACTGAAACATACAGGGGCAAGCAGTTCCCTTGTTGCTAAGGTACACAACACTGTACAGAAGCATACAGGGGCAAACTGTTCACGGGTTGCTAAGGTTCACAGCAGTGTACTGAAGTATACAGGTGGCAAGCAGTTCAGGGGTTGATAAGGTACACGACAGTGTACTGAAACATACAAGGGGCAAACTGTTCACGGGTTGCTAAGGTACACAACACTGTACAGAAGCATACAGGGGCAAACTGTTCACGGGTTGCTAAGGTTCACAGCAGTGTACTGAAGTATACAGGGGGCAAGCAGTTCAGGGGTTGATAAGGTACACGACGGTGTACTGAAACATACAGGGGCAAGCAGTTCACGGGTTGCTAAGGTACACAACACTGTACAGAAGCATACAGGGGCAAACTGTTCACGGGTTGCTAAGGTTCACAGCAGTGTACTGAAGTATACAGGGGGCAAGCAGTTCAGGGGTTGATAAGGTACACGACGGTGTACTGAAACATACAGGGGCAAGCAGTTCACGGGTTGCTAAGGTACACAACACTGTACAGAAGCATACAGGGGCAAACTGTTCACGGGTTGCTAAGGTTCACAGCAGTGTACTGAAGTATACAGGGGGCAAGCAGTTCAGGGGTTGATAAGGTACACGACAGTGTACTGAAACATACAGGGGCAAACTGTTCATGGGTTGCTAAGGTACACAACACTGTACAGAAGCATACAGGGGCAAACTGTTCACGGGTTGCTAAGGTTCACAGCAGTGTACTGAAGTATACAGGGGGCAAGCAGTTCAGGGGTTGATAAGGTACACGACGGTGTACTGAAACATACAGGGGCAAGCAGTTCACGGGTTGCTAAGGTACACAATACTGTACAGAAGCATACAGGGGCAAACTGTTCACGGGTTGCTAAGGTTCACAGCAGTGTACTGAAGTATACAGGGGGCAAGCAGTTCAGGGGTTGATAAGGTATACGACAGTGTACTGAAACATACAAGGGGCAAGCAGTTCAGGGTTTGCTAAGGTACACAACACTGTACAGAAGCATACAGGGGCAAACTGTTCACGGGTTGCTAAGGTTCACAGCAGTGTACTGAAGTATACAGGGGGCAAGCAGTTCAGGGGTTGATAAGGTACACGACAGTGTACTGAAACATACAGGGGCAAGCAGTTCCCTTGTTGCTAAGGTACACAACACTGTACAGAAGCATACAGGGGCAAACTGTTCACGGGTTGCTAAGGTACACAACACTGTACAGAAGCATACAGGGGCAAACTGTTCACGGGTTGCTAAGGTACACATTGGGGACTTTTTTACGTGTAGATGATGTCTCGAACCTACGTGTTATGGGTATATTGTTCCTTCAAGCCCAAGCAGGCTCGTGTGAGCATTATTACGTGTATAGTGCGTCCATAAGGAACGAATTAGACGCTGCTTTCGGGGATAATTTTTAAATATGTATGATGACTTGTAAATAAATACACTGAGGAAACCATTTCCACGGTCAATAAATAGCTATAACCAATCTGCTAGAGGCAATTGCAGTGATTACGTCATCTTTTCCTCGTGTCGAAGCTATACAATCGCCATTGTGGAGTATTTTTACGTGTAGATGATGTCTCGAACCTACGTTTTAGGGGTATATTGTTCCTTCAAGCCTAAGCAGGCTAGTGTGTGCATTATTACGTGTAGATTGTGTCCATAAGGGACGAATTAGACACTGATTTCGGGGATAAAATGTAAATATGTATGATTATTTGTAAATAAATACACTTGGGAAACCGTTTCCACGGTTGCTAAGGTAAACAACAGTGTACAGAATCATGCAGGGGGAAGCAGTCCACAGGTTGCTAAGTGACACAAGCATACAACGGGCAAGCAGTTCACGGGTTGCTAAGGTTCATAACAGTTGGTGAAGCAAGCAGGGGGCAAGATGTTCACGGGTTGCTAAGGTTCACAACAGTGTACTGAAGTATACAGGGGAGAGTAGTTCACCGGTTGCTAAGGTTCACAGCAGTGTACTGAAGTATACAGGCGGCAAGCAGTTCAGGGGTTGATAAGGTACACGACGGTGTACTGAAACATACAGGGGCAAGCAGTTCCCTTGTTGCTAAGGTACACAACACTGTACAGAAGCATACAGGGGCAAACTGTTCACGGGTTGCTAAGGTTCACAGCAGTGTACTGAAGTATACAGGGGGCAAGCAGTTCAGGGGTTGATAAGGTACACGACGGTGTACTGAAACATACAGGGGCAAGCAGTTCCCTTGTTGCTAAGGTACACAACACTGTACAGAAGCATACAGGGGCAAACTGTTCACGGGTTGCTAAGGTTCACAGCAGTGTACTGAAGTATACAGGGGGCAAGCAGTTCAGGGGTTGATAAGGTACACGACAGTGTACTGAAACATACAAGGGGCAAACTGTTCACGGGTTGCTAAGGTACACAACACTGTACAGAAGCATACAGGGGCAAACTGTTCACGGGTTGCTAAGGTTCACAGCAGTGTACTGAAGTATACAGGGGGCAAGCAGTTCAGGGGTTGATAAGGTACACGACGGTGTACTGAAACATACAGGGGCAAGCAGTTCACGGGTTGCTAAGGTACACAACACTGTACAGAAGCATACAGGGGCAAACTGTTCACGGGTTGCTAAGGTTCACAGCAGTGTACTGAAGTATACAGGGGGCAAGCAGTTCAGGGGTTGATAAGGTACACGACGGTGTACTGAAACATACAGGGGCAAGCAGTTCACGGGTTGCTAAGGTACACAACACTGTACAGAAGCATACAGGGGCAAACTGTTCACGGGTTGCTAAGGTTCACAGCAGTGTACTGAAGTATACAGGGGGCAAGCAGTTCAGGGGTTGATAAGGTACACGACAGTGTACTGAAACATACAGGGGCAAACTGTTCATGGGTTGCTAAGGTACACAACACTGTACAGAAGCATACAGGGGCAAACTGTTCACGGGTTGCTAAGGTTCACAGCAGTGTACTGAAGTATACAGGGGGCAAGCAGTTCAGGGGTTGATAAGGTACACGACGGTGTACTGAAACATACAGGGGCAAGCAGTTCACGGGTTGCTAAGGTACACAATACTGTACAGAAGCATACAGGGGCAAACTGTTCACGGGTTGCTAAGGTTCACAGCAGTGTACTGAAGTATACAGGGGGCAAGCAGTTCAGGGGTTGATAAGGTATACGACAGTGTACTGAAACATACAAGGGGCAAGCAGTTCAGGGTTTGCTAAGGTACACAACACTGTACAGAAGCATACAGGGGCAAACTGTTCACGGGTTGCTAAGGTTCACAGCAGTGTACTGAAGTATACAGGGGGCAAGCAGTTCAGGGGTTGATAAGGTACACGACAGTGTACTGAAACATACAGGGGCAAGCAGTTCCCTTGTTGCTAAGGTACACAACACTGTACAGAAGCATACAGGGGCAAACTGTTCACGGGTTGCTAAGGTACACAACACTGTACAGAAGCATACAGGGGCAAACTGTTCACGGGTTGCTAAGGTACACATTGGGGACTTTTTTACGTGTAGACGCTGATTTCGGGGATAATTTGTAAATATGTATGATGACTTGTAAATAAATACACTGAGGAAACCATTTCCACGGTCAATAAATAGCTATAACCAATCTGCTAGAGGCAATTGCAGTGATTACGTCATCTTTTCCTCGTGTCGAAGCTATACAATCGCCATTGTGGAGTATTTTTACGTGTAGATGATGTCTCGAACCTACGTTTTAGGTGTATATTGTTCCTTCAAGCCTAAGCAGGCTAGTGTGTGCATTATTACGTGTAGATTGTGTCCATAAGGGACGAATTAGACACTGATTTCGGGGATAAAATGTAAATATGTATGATTATTTGTAAATAAATACACTTGGGAAACCGTTTCCACGGTTGCTAAGGTAAACAACAGTGTACAGAATCATGCAGGGGGAAGCAGTCCACAGGTTGCTAAGTGACACAAGCATACAACGGGCAAGCAGTTCACGGGTTGCTAAGGTTCATAACAGTTGGTGAAGCAAGCAGGGGGCAAGATGTTCACGGGTTGCTAAGGTTCACAACAGTGTACTGAAGTATACAGGGGAGAGTAGTTCACCGGTTGCTAAGGTTCACAGCAGTGTACTGAAGTATACAGGCGGCAAGCAGTTCAGGGGTTGATAAGGTACACGACGGTGTACTGAAACATACAGGGGCAAGCAGTTCCCTTGTTGCTAAGGTACACAACACTGTACAGAAGCATACAGGGGCAAACTGTTCACGGGTTGCTAAGGTTCACAGCAGTGTACTGAAGTATACAGGGGGCAAGCAGTTCAGGGGTTGATAAGGTACACGACGGTGTACTGAAACATACAGGGGCAAGCAGTTCACGGGTTGCTAAGGTACACAACACTGTACAGAAGCATACAGGGGCAAACTGTTCACGGGTTGCTAAGGTTCACAGCAGTGTACTGAAGTATACAGGGGGCAAGCAGTTCAGGGGTTGATAAGGTACACGACAGTGTACTGAAACATACAAGGGGCAAACTGTTCACGGGTTGCTAAGGTACACAACACTGTACAGAAGCATACAGGGGCAAACTGTTCACGGGTTGCTAAGGTTCACAGCAGTGTACTGAAGTATACAGGGGGCAAGCAGTTCAGGGGTTGATAAGGTACACGACGGTGTACTGAAACATACAGGGGCAAGCAGTTCACGGGTTGCTAAGGTACACAACACTGTACAGAAGCATACAGGGGCAAACTGTTCACGGGTTGCTAAGGTTCACAGCAGTGTACTGAAGTATACAGGGGGCAAGCAGTTCAGGGGTTGATAAGGTATACGACAGTGTACTGAAACATACAAGGGGCAAGCAGTTCAGGGTTTGCTAAGGTACACAACACTGTATAGAAGCATACAGGGGCAAACTGTTCACGGGTTGCTAAGGTTCACAGCAGTGTACTGAAGTATACAGGGGGCAAGCAGTTCAGGGGTTGATAAGGTACACGACAGTGTACTGAAACATACAAGGGGCAAGCAGTTCAGGGGTTGCTAAGGTACACAACACTGTACAGAAGCATACAGGGGCAAACTGTTCACGGGTTGCTAAGGTACACAACACTGTACAGAAGCATACAGGGGCAAACTGTTCACGGGTTGCTAAGGTACACATTGGGGACTTTTTTACGTGTAGATGATGTCTCGAACCTACGTGTTAGGGGTATATTGTTCCTTCAAGCCCAAGCAGGCTCGTGTGAGCATTATTACGTGTATATTGCGTCCATAAGGAACGAATTAGACGCTGATTTCGATGATAATTTGTAAATATGTATGATGACTTGTAAATAAATACACTGAGGAAACCATTTCCACGGTCAATAAATAGCTATAACCAATCTGCTAGAGGCAATTGCAGTGATTACGTCATCTTTTCCTCGTGTCGAAGCTATACAATCGCCATTGTGGAGTATTTTTACGTGTAGATGATGTCTCGAACCTACGTTTTAGGGGTATATTGTTCCTTCAAGCCTAAGCAGGCTAGTGTGTGCATTATTACGTGTAGATTGTGTCCATAAGGGACGAATTAGACACTGATTTCGGGGATAAAATGTAAATATGTATGATTATTTGTAAATAAATACACTTGGGAAACCGTTTCCACGGTTGCTAAGGTAAACAACAGTGTACAGAATCATGCAGGGGGAAGCAGTCCACAGGTTGCTAAGTGACACAAGCATACAACGGGCAAGCAGTTCACGGGTTGCTAAGGTTCATAACAGTTGGTGAAGCAAGCAGGGGGCAAGATGTTCACGGGTTGCTAAGGTTCACAACAGTGTACTGAAGTATACAGGGGAGAGTAGTTCACCGGTTGCTAAGGTTCACAGCAGTGTACTGAAGTATACAGGCGGCAAGCAGTTCAGGGGTTGATAAGGTACACGACGGTGTACTGAAACATACAGGGGCAAGCAGTTCCCTTGTTGCTAAGGTACACAACACTGTACAGAAGCATACAGGGGCAAACTGTTCACGGGTTGCTAAGGTTCACAGCAGTGTACTGAAGTATACAGGGGGCAAGCAGTTCAGGGGTTGATAAGGTACACGACGGTGTACTGAAACATACAGGGGCAAGCAGTTCACGGGTTGCTAAGGTACACAACACTGTACAGAAGCATACAGGGGCAAACTGTTCACGGGTTGCTAAGGTTCACAGCAGTGTACTGAAGTATACAGGGGGCAAGCAGTTCAGGGGTTGATAAGGTACACGACAGTGTACTGAAACATACAAGGGGCAAACTGTTCACGGGTTGCTAAGGTACACAACACTGTACAGAAGCATACAGGGGCAAACTGTTCACGGGTTGCTAAGGTTCACAGCAGTGTACTGAAGTATACAGGGGGCAAGCAGTTCAGGGGTTGATAAGGTACACGACGGTGTACTGAAACATACAGGGGCAAGCAGTTCACGGGTTGCTAAGGTACACAACACTGTACAGAAGCATACAGGGGCAAACTGTTCACGGGTTGCTAAGGTTCACAGCAGTGTACTGAAGTATACAGGGGGCAAGCAGTTCAGGGGTTGATAAGGTACACGACGGTGTACTGAAACATACAGGGGCAAGCAGTTCACGGGTTGCTAAGGTACACAACACTGTACAGAAGCATACAGGGGCAAACTGTTCACGGGTTGCTAAGGTTCACAGCAGTGTACTGAAGTATACAGGGGGCAAGCAGTTCAGGGGTTGATAAGGTACACGACAGTGTACTGAAACATACAGGGGCAAGCAGTTCCCTTGTTGCTAAGGTACACAACACTGTACAGAAGCATACAGGGGCAAACTGTTCACGGGTTGCTAAGGTACACAACACTGTACAGAAGCATACAGGGGCAAACTGTTCACGGGTTGCTAAGGTACACATTGGGGACTTTTTTACGTGTAGACGCTGATTTCGGGGATAATTTGTAAATATGTATGATGACTTGTAAATAAATACACTGAGGAAACCATTTCCACGGTCAATAAATAGCTATAACCAATCTGCTAGAGGCAATTGCAGTGATTACGTCATCTTTTCCTCGTGTCGAAGCTATACAATCGCCATTGTGGAGTATTTTTACGTGTAGATGATGTCTCGAACCTACGTTTTAGGGGTATATTGTTCCTTCAAGCCTAAGCAGGCTAGTGTGTGCATTATTACGTGTAGATTGTGTCCATAAGGGACGAATTAGACACTGATTTCGGGGATAAAATGTAAATATGTATGATTATTTGTAAATAAATACACTTGGGAAACCGTTTCCACGGTTGCTAAGGTAAACAACAGTGTACAGAATCATGCAGGGGGAAGCAGTCCACAGGTTGCTAAGTGACACAAGCATACAACGGGCAAGCAGTTCACGGGTTGCTAAGGTTCATAACAGTTGGTGAAGCAAGCAGGGGGCAAGATGTTCACGGGTTGCTAAGGTTCACAACAGTGTACTGAAGTATACAGGGGAGAGTAGTTCACCGGTTGCTAAGGTTCACAGCAGTGTACTGAAGTATACAGGCGGCAAGCAGTTCAGGGGTTGATAAGGTACACGACGGTGTACTGAAACATACAGGGGCAAGCAGTTCCCTTGTTGCTAAGGTACACAACACTGTACAGAAGCATACAGGGGCAAACTGTTCACGGGTTGCTAAGGTTCACAGCAGTGTACTGAAGTATACAGGGGGCAAGCAGTTCAGGGGTTGATAAGGTACACGACGGTGTACTGAAACATACAGGGGCAAGCAGTTCACGGGTTGCTAAGGTACACAACACTGTACAGAAGCATACAGGGGCAAACTGTTCACGGGTTGCTAAGGTTCACAGCAGTGTACTGAAGTATACAGGGGGCAAGCAGTTCAGGGGTTGATAAGGTACACGACAGTGTACTGAAACATACAAGGGGCAAACTGTTCACGGGTTGCTAAGGTACACAACACTGTACAGAAGCATACAGGGGCAAACTGTTCACGGGTTGCTAAGGTTCACAGCAGTGTACTGAAGTATACAGGGGGCAAGCAGTTCAGGGGTTGATAAGGTACACGACGGTGTACTGAAACATACAGGGGCAAGCAGTTCACGGGTTGCTAAGGTACACAATAATGTACAGAAGCATACAGGGGCAAACTGTTCACGGGTTGCTAAGGTTCACAGCAGTGTACTGAAGTATACAGGGGGCAAGCAGTTCAGGGGTTGATAAGGTATACGACAGTGTACTGAAACATACAAGGGGCAAGCAGTTCAGGGTTTGCTAAGGTACACAACACTGTATAGAAGCATACAGGGGCAAACTGTTCACGGGTTGCTAAGGTTCACAGCAGTGTACTGAAGTATACAGGGGGCAAGCAGTTCAGGGGTTGATAAGGTACACGACAGTGTACTGAAACATACAGGGGCAAGCAGTTCCCTTGTTGCTAAGGTACACAACACTGTACAGAAGCATACAGGGGCAAACTGTTCACGGGTTGCTAAGGTACACAACACTGTACAGAAGCATACAGGGGCAAACTGTTCACGGGTTGCTAAGGTACACATTGGGGACTTTTTTACGTGTAGATGATGTCTCGAACCTACGTGTTAGGGGTATATTGTTCCTTCAAGCCCAAGCAGGCTCGTGTGAGCATTATTACGTGTATATTGCGTCCATAAGGAACGAATTAGACGCTGATTTCGGGGATAATTTTTAAATATGTATGATGACTTGTAAATAAATACACTGAGGAAACCATTTCCACGGTCAATAAATAGCTATAACCAATCTGCTAGAGGCAATTGCAGTGATTACGTCATCTTTTCCTCGTGTCGAAGCTATACAATCGCCATTGTGGAGTATTTTTACGTGTAGATGATGTCTCGAACCTACGTTTTAGGGGTATATTGTTCCTTCAAGCCTAAGCAGGCTAGTGTGTGCATTATTACGTGTAGATTGTGTCCATAAGGGACGAATTAGACACTGATTTCGGGGATAAAATGTAAATATGTATGATTATTTGTAAATAAATACACTTGGGAAACCGTTTCCACGGTTGCTAAGGTAAACAACAGTGTACAGAAACATGCAGGGGGAAGCAGTCCACAGGTTGCTAAGTGACACAAGCATACAACGGGCAAGCAGTTCACGGGTTGCTAAGGTTCATAACAGTTGGTGAAGCAAGCAGGGGGCAAGATGTTCACGGGTTGCTAAGGTTCACAAGAGTGTACTGAAGTATACAGGGGAGAGTAGTTCACCGGTTGCTAAGGTTCACAGCAGTGTACTGAAGTATACAGAGGGCAAGCAGTTCAGGGGTTGATAAGGTACACGACGGTGTACTGAAACATACAGGGGCAAGCAGTTCCCTTGTTGCTAAGGTACACAACACTGTACAGAAGCATACAGGGGCAAACTGTTCACGGGTTGCTAAGGTTCACAGCAGTGTACTGAAGTATACAGGCGGCAAGCAGTTCAGGGGTTGATAAGGTACACGACGGTGTACTGAAACATACAGGGGCAAGCAGTTCCCTTGTTGCTAAGGTACACAACACTATACATAAGCATACAGGGGCAAACTGTTCACGGGTTGCTAAGGTTCACAGCAGTGTACTGAAGTATACAGGGGGCAAGCAGTTCAGGGGTTGATAAGGTACACGACGGTGTACTGAAACATACAGGGGCAAGCAGTTCACGGGTTGCTAAGGTACACAACACTGTACAGAAGCATACAGGGGCAAACTGTTCACGGGTTGCTAAGGTTCACAACAGTGTACTGAAGTATACAGGGGGCAAGCAGTTCAGGGGTTGATAAGGTACACGACGGTGTACTGAAGCATACAGGGGCAAGCAGTTCACGGGTTGCTAAGGTTCACAACACTGTACAGAAGCATACAGGGGCAAACTGTTCACGGGTTGCTAAGGTTCACAGCAGTGTACTGAAGTATACAGGGGGCAAGCAGTTCAGGGGTTGATAAGGTACACGACGGTGTACTGAAGCATACAGGGGCAAGCAGTTCACGGGTTGCTAAGGTTCACAACACTGTACAGAAGCATACAGGGGCAAACTGTTCACGGGTTGCTAAGGTTCACAGCAGTGTACTGAAGTATACAGGGGGCAAGCAGTTCAGGGGTTGATAAGGTACACGACAGTGTACTGAAACATACAGGGGCAAGCAGTTCCCTTGTTGCTAAAGTACACAACACTGTACAGAAGCATACAGGGGCAAACTGTTCACGGGTTGCTAAGGTACACAACACTGTACAGAAGCATACAGGGGCAAACTGTTCACGGGTTGCTAAGGTACACATTGGGGACTTTTTTGCGTGTAGATGATGTCTCGAACCTACGTGTTAGGGGTATATTGTTCCTTCAAGCCCAAGCAGGCTCGAGTGAGCATTATTTCGTGTATATTGCGTCCATAAGGAACGAATTAGACGCTGATTTCGGGGATAATTTGTAAATATGTATGATGACTTGTAAATAAATACACTGAGGAAACCATTTCCACGGTCAATAAATAGCTATAACCAATCTGCTAGAGGCAATTGCAGTGATTACGTCATCTTTTCCTCGTGTCGAAGCTATACAATCGCCATTGTGGAGTATTTTTACGTGTAGATGATGTCTCGAACCTACGTTTTAGGGGTATATTGTTCCTTCAAGCCTAAGCAGGCTAGTGTGTGCATTATTACGTGTAGATTGTGTCCATAAGGGACGAATTAGACACTGATTTCGGGGATAATATGTAAATATGTCTGATTATTTGTAAATAAATTCACTTGGGAAACCGTTTCCACGGTCGCTAAGGTAAACAACAGTGTACAGAAGCATGTAGGGGGAAGCAGTCCACAGGTTGCTAAGTGACACAAGCATACAACGGGCAAGCAGTTCACGGGTTGCTAAGGTTCATAACAGTTGGTGAAGCAAGCAGGGGGCAAGATGTTCACGGGTTGCTAAGGTTCACAACAGTGTACTGAAGTATACAGGGGAGAGTAGTTCACGGGTTGCTAAGGTTCACAGCAGTGTACTGAAGTATACAGGGGGCAAGCAGTTCAGGGGTTGATAAGGTACACGACGGTGTACTGAAACATACAGGGGCAAGCAGTTCCCTTGTTGCTAAGGTACACAACACTGTACAGAAGCATACAGGGGCAAACTGTTCACGGGTTGCTAAGGTTCACAGCAGTGTACTGAAGTATACAGGGGGCAAGCAGTTCAGGGGTTGATAAGATACACGACGGTGTACTGAAACATACAGGGGCAATCAGTTCACGGGTTGCTAAGGTACACAACACTGTACAGAAGCATACAGGGGCAAACTGTTCACGGGTTGCTAAGGTTCACAGCAGTGTACTGAAGTATACAGGGGGCAAAGCAGTTCAGGGGTTGATAAGGTACACGATAGTGTATTGAAACATACGAGGGGCAAGCAGTTCAGGGGTTGCGAAGGTACACAACACTGTACAGAAGCATACAGGGGCAAACTGTTCACGTGTTGCTATGGTACACAACACTGTACAGAAGCATACAGGGGCAAACTGTTCACGGGTTGCTAAGGTTCACAACAGTGTACTGAAGTATACAGGGGGCAAGCAGTTCAGGGGTTGATAAGGTACACGACGGTGTACTGAAACATACAGGGGCAAGCAGTTCAGGGGTTGCTAAGGTACACAACACTGTACAGAAGCATACAGGGGCAAACTGTTCACGGGTTGCTAAGGTTCACAGCAGTGTACTGAAGTATACAGGGGGCAAGCAGTTCAGGGGTTGATAAGGTACACGACGGTGTACTGAAGCATACAGGGGCAAGCAGTTCACGGGTTGCTAAGGTACACAACACTGTACAGAAGCATACAGGGGCAAACTGTTCACGGGTTGCTAAGGTTCACAGCAGTGTACTGAAGGATACAGGGGGCAAGCAGTTCAGGGGTTGATAAGGTACACGACAGTGTACTGAAACGTACAGGGGCAAGCAGTTCACGGGTTGCTAAGGTACACAACACTGTACAGAAGCATACAGGGGCAAACTGTTCACGGGTTGCTAAGGTTCACAGCAGTGTACTGAAGTATACAGGGGGCAAGCAGTTCAGGGGTTGATAAGGTACACGACGGTGTACTGAAACATACAGGGGCAAGCAGTTCACGGGTTGCTAAGGTACACAACACTGTACAGAAGCATACAGGGGCAAACTGTTCACGGGTTGCTAAGGTTCACAGCAGTGTACTGAAGTATACAGGGGGCAAGCAGTTCAGGGGTTGATAAGGTACACGACGGTGTACTGAAACATACAGGGGCAAGCAGTTCACGGGTTGCTAAGGTACACAACACTGTACAGAAGCATACAGGGGCATACTGTTCACGGGTTGCTAAGGTTCACAGCAGTGTACTGAAGTATACAGGGGGCAAGCAGTTCAGGGGTTGATAAGGTACACGACGGTGTACTGAAACATACAGGGGCAATCTGTTCACGGGTTGCTAAGGTACACAACACTGTACAGAAGCATACAGGGGCAAACTGTTCACGGGTTGCTAAGGTACACATTGGGGACTTTTTTACGTGTAGATGATGTCTCGAACCTACGTGTTAGGGGTATATTGTTCCTTCAAGCCCAAGCAGGCTCGAGTGAGCATTATTACGTGTATATTGCGTCTATAAGGAACGAATTAGACGCTGATTTCGGGGATAATTTGTAAATATGTATGATGACTTGTAAATAAATACACTGAGGAAACCATTTCCACGGTCAATAAATAGCTATAACCAATCTGCTAGAGGCAATTGCAGTGATTACGTCATCTTTTCCTCGTGTCGAAGCTATACAATCGCCATTGTGGAGTACTTTTACGTGTAGATGATGTCTCGAACCTACGTTTTAGGGGTATATTGTTCCTTCAAGCCTAAGCAGGCTAGTGTGTGCATTATTACGTGTAGATTGTGTCCATAAGGGACGAATTAGACACTGATTTCGGGGATAAAATGTAAATATGTATGATTATTTGTAAATAAATACACTTGGGAAACCGTTTCCACGGTTGCTAAGGTAAACAACAGTGTACAGAAGCATGCAGGGGGAAGCAGTCCACAGGTTGCTAAGTGACACAAGCATACAACGGGCAAGCAGTTCACGGGTTGCTAAGGTTCATAACAGTTGGTGAAGCAAGCAGGGGGCAAGATGTTCACGGGTTGCTAAGGTTCACAACAGTGTACTGAAGTATACAGGGGCAAACTGTTCACGGGTTGCTAAGGTTCACAGCAGTGTACTGAAGTATACAGGGGGAAGCAGTTCAGGGGTTGATAAGGTACACGACGGTGTACTGAAACATACAGGGGCAAGCAGTTCCCTTGTTGCTAAGGTACACAACACTGTACAGAAGCATACAGGGGCAAACTGTTCACGGGTTGCTAAGGTTCACAGCAGTGTACTGAAGTATACAGGGGGCAAGCAGTTCAGGGGTTGATAAGGTACACGACGGTGTACTGAAACATACAGGGGCAAGCAGTTCACGGGTTGCTAAGGTACACAACACTGTACAGAAGCATACAGGGGCAAACTGTTCACGGGTTGCTAAGGTTCACAGCAGTGTACTGAAGTATACAGGGGGCAAGCAGTTCAGGGGTTGATAAGGTACACGACGGTGTACTGAAACATACAGGGGCAAGCAGTTCCCTTGTTGCTAAGGTACACAACACTGTACAGAAGCATACAGGGGCAAACTGTTCACGGGTTGCTAAGGTTCACAGCAGTGTACTGAAGTATACAGGGGGCAAGCAGTTCAGGGGTTGATAAGGTACACGACGGTGTACTGAAACATACAGGGGCAAGCAGTTCCCTTGTTGCTAAGGTACACAACACTGTACAGAAGCATACAGGGGCAAACTGTTCACGGGTTGCTAAGGTTCACAGCAGTGTACTGAAGTATACAGGGGGCAAGCAGTTCAGGGGTTGCTAAGGTACACGACAGTGTACTGAAACATACAAGGGGCAAGCAGTTCAGGGGTTGCTAAGGTACACAACACTGTACAGAAGCATACAGGGGCAAACTGTTCACGGGTTGCTAAGGTACACAACACTGTACAGAAGCATACAGGGGCAAACTGTTCACGGGTTGCTAAGGTACACATTAGGGACTTTTTTACGTGTAGATGATGTCTCGAACCTACGTGTTAGGGGTATATTGTTCCTTCAAGCCCAAGCAGGCTCGTGTGAGCTCTATTACGTGTATATTGCGTCCATAAGGAACGAATTAGACGCTGATTTCGGGGATAATTTGTAAATATGTATGATGACTTGTAAATAAATACACTGAGGAAACCATTTCCACGGTCAATAAATAGCTATAACCAATCTGCTAGAGGCAATTGCAGTGATTACGTCATCTTTTCCTCGTGTCGAAGCTATACAATCGCCATTGTGGAGTATTTTTACGTGTAGATGATGTCTCGAACCTACGTTTTAGGGGTATATTGTTCCTTCAAGCCTAAGCAGGCTAGTGTGTGCATTATTACGTGTAGATTGTGTCCATAAGGGACGAATTAGACACTGATTTCGGGGATAAAATGTAAATATGTATGATTATTTGTAAATAAATACACTTGGGAAACCGTTTCCACGGTTGCTAAGGTAAACAACAGTGTACAGAAGCATGCAGGGGGAAGCAGTCCACAGGTTGCTAAGTGACACAAGCATACAACGGGCAAGCAGTTCACGGGTTGCTAAGGTTCATAACAGTTGGTGAAGCAAGCAGGGGGCAAGATGTTCACGGGTTGCTAAGGTTCACAACAGTGTACTGAAGTATACAGGGGCAAACTGTTCACGGGTTGCTAAGGTTCACAGCAGTGTACTGAAGTATACAGGGGGCAAGCAGTTCAGGGGTTGATAAGGTACACGACGGTGTACTGAAACATACAGGGGCAAGCAGTTCCCTTGTTGCTAAGGTACACAACACTGTACAGAAGCATACAGGGGCAAACTGTTCACGGGTTGCTAAGGTACACAACACTGTACAGAAGCATACAGGGGCAAACTGTTCACGGGTTGCTAAGGTTCACAGCAGTGTACTGAAGTATACAGGGGGCAAGCAGTTCAGGGGTTGATAAGGTACACGACGGTGTACTGAAACATACAGGGGCAAGCAGTTCCCTTGTTGCTAAGGTACACAACACTGTACAGAAGCATACAGGGGCAAACTGTTCACGGGTTGCTAAGGTTCACAGCAGTGTACTGAAGTATACAGGGGGCAAGCAGTTCAGGGGTTGATAAGGTACACGACGGTGTACTGAAACATACAGGGGCAAGCAGTTCCCTTGTTGCTAAGGTACACAACACTGTACAGAAGCATACAGGGGCAAACTGTTCACGGGTTGCTAAGGTTCACAGCAGTGTACTGAAGTATACAGGGGGCAAGCAGTTCAGGGGTTGATAAGGTACACGACGGTGTACTGAAACATACAGGGGCAAGCAGTTCCCTTGTTGCTAAGGTACACAACACTGTACAGAAGCATACAGGGGCAAACTGTTCACGGGTTGCTAAGGTTCACAGCAGTGTACTGAAGTATACAGGGGGCAAGCAGTTCAGGGGTTGCTAAGGTACACGACAGTGTACTGAAACATACAAGGGGCAAGCAGTTCAGGGGTTGCTAAGGTACACAACACTGTACAGAAGCATACAGGGGCAAACTGTTCACGGGTTGCTAAGGTACACAACACTGTACAGAAGCATACAGGGGCAAACTGTTCACGGGTTGCTAAGGTACACATTAGGGACTTTTTTACGTGTAGATGATGTCTCGAACCTACGTGTTAGGGGTATATTGTTCCTTCAAGCCCAAGCAGGCTCGTGTGAGCATTATTACGTGTATATTGCGTCCATAAGGAACGAATTAGACGCTGATTTCGGGGATAATTTGTAAATATGTATGATGACTTGTAAATAAATACACTGAGGAAACCATTTCCACGGTCAATAAATAGCTATAACCAATCTGCTAGAGGCAATTGCAGTGATTACGTCATCTTTTCCTCGTGTCGAAGCTATACAATCGCCATTGTGGAGTATTTTTACGTGTAGATGATGTCTCGAACCTACGTTTTAGGGGTATATTGTTCCTTCAAGCCTAAGCAGGCTAGTGTGTGCATTATTACGTGTAGATTGTGTCCATAAGGGACGAATTAGACACTGATTTCGGGGATAAAATGTAAATATGTATGATTATTTGTAAATAAATACACTTGGGAAACCGTTTCCACGGTTGCTAAGGTAAACAACAGTGTACAGAAGCATGCAGGGGGAAGCAGTCCACAGGTTGCTAAGTGACACAAGCATACAACGGGCAAGCAGTTCACGGGTTGCTAAGGTTCATAACAGTTGGTGAAGCAAGCAGGGGGCAAGATGTTCACGGGTTGCTAAGGTTCACAACAGTGTACTGAAGTATACAGGGGCAAACTGTTCACGGGTTGCTAAGGTTCACAGCAGTGTACTGAAGTATACAGGGGGCAAGCAGTTCAGGGGTTGATAAGGTACACGACGGTGTACTGAAACATACAGGGGCAAGCAGTTCCCTTGTTGCTAAGGTACACAACACTGTACAGAAGCATACAGGGGCAAACTGTTCACGGGTTGCTAAGGTTCACAGCAGTGTACTGAAGTATACAGGGGGCAAGCAGTTCAGGGGTTGATAAGGTACACGACGGTGTACTGAAACATACAGGGGCAAGCAGTTCCCTTGTTGCTAAGGTACACAACACTGTACAGAAGCATACAGGGGCAAACTGTTCACGGGTTGCTAAGGTTCACAGCAGTGTACTGAAGTATACAGGGGGCAAGCAGTTCAGGGGTTGATAAGGTACACGACGGTGTACTGAAACATACAGGGGCAAGCAGTTCCCTTGTTGCTAAGGTACACAACACTGTACAGAAGCATACAGGGGCAAACTGTTCACGGGTTGCTAAGGTTCACAGCAGTGTACTGAAGTATACAGGGGGCAAGCAGTTCAGGGGTTGATAAGGTACACGACGGTGTACTGAAACATACAGGGGCAAGCAGTTCCCTTGTTGCTAAGGTACACAACACTGTACAGAAGCATACAGGGGCAAACTGTTCACGGGTTGCTAAGGTTCACAGCAGTGTACTGAAGTATACAGGGGGCAAGCAGTTCAGGGGTTGCTAAGGTACACGACAGTGTACTGAAACATACAAGGGGCAAGCAGTTCAGGGGTTGCTAAGGTACACAACACTGTACAGAAGCATACAGGGGCAAACTGTTCACGGGTTGCTAAGGTACACAACACTGTACAGAAGCATACAGGGGCAAACTGTTCACGGGTTGCTAAGGTACACATTAGGGACTTTTTTACGTGTAGATGATGTCTCGAACCTACGTGTTAGGGGTATATTGTTCCTTCAAGCCCAAGCAGGCTCGTGTGAGCATTATTACGTGTATATTGCGTCCATAAGGAACGAATTAGACGCTGATTTCGGGGATAATTTGTAAATATGTATGATGACTTGTAAATAAATACACTGAGGAAACCATTTCCACGGTCAATAAATAGCTATAACCAATCTGCTAGAGGCAATTGCAGTGATTACGTCATCTTTTCCTCGTGTCGAAGCTATACAATCGCCATTGTGGAGTATTTTTACGTGTAGATGATGTCTCGAACCTACGTTTTAGGGGTATATTGTTCCTTCAAGCCTAAGCAGGCTAGTGTGTGCATTATTACGTGTAGATTGTGTCCATAAGGGACGAATTAGACACTGATTTCGGGGATAAAATGTAAATATGTATGATTATTTGTAAATAAATACACTTGGGAAACCGTTTCCACGGTTGCTAAGGTAAACAACAGTGTACAGAAGCATGCAGGGGGAAGCAGTCCACAGGTTGCTAAGTGACACAAGCATACAACGGGCAAGCAGTTCACGGGTTGCTAAGGTTCATAACAGTTGGTGAAGCAAGCAGGGGGCAAGATGTTCACGGGTTGCTAAGGTTCACAACAGTGTACTGAAGTATACAGGGGCAAACTGTTCACGGGTTGCTAAGGTTCACAGCAGTGTACTGAAGTATACAGGGGGCAAGCAGTTCAGGGGTTGATAAGGTACACGACGGTGTACTGAAACATACAGGGGCAAGCAGTTCCCTTGTTGCTAAGGTACACAACACTGTACAGAAGCATACAGGGGCAAACTGTTCACGGGTTGCTAAGGTTCACAGCAGTGTACTGAAGTATACAGGGGGCAAGCAGTTCAGGGGTTGATAAGGTACACGACGGTGTACTGAAACATACAGGGGCAAGCAGTTCACGGGTTGCTAAAGTACACAACACTGTACAGAAGCATACAGGGGCAAACTGTTCACGGGTTGCTAAGGTTCACAGCAGTGTACTGAAGTATACAGGGGGCAAGCAGTTCACGGGTTGATAAGGTACACGACGGTGTACTGAAACATACAGGGGCAAGCAGTTCCCTTGTTGCTAAGGTACACAACACTGTACAGAAGCATACAGGGGCAAACTGTTCACGGGTTGCTAAGGTTCACAGCAGTGTACTGAAGTATACAGGGGGCAAGCAGTTCAGGGGTTGATAAGGTACACGACGGTGTACTGAAACATACAGGGGCAAGCAGTTCCCTTGTTGCTAAGGTACACAACACTGTACAGAAGCATACAGGGGCAAACTGTTCACGGGTTGCTAAGGTTCACAGCAGTGTACTGAAGTATACAGGGGGCAAGCAGTTCAGGGGTTGCTAAGGTACACGACAGTGTACTGAAACATACAAGGGGCAAGCAGTTCAGGGGTTGCTAAGGTACACAACACTGTACAGAAGCATACAGGGGCAAACTGTTCACGGGTTGCTAAGGTACACAACACTGTACAGAAGCATACAGGGGCAAACTGTTCACGGGTTGCTAAGGTACACATTAGGGACATTTTTACGTGTAGATGATGTCTCGAACCTACGTGTTAGGGGTATATTGTTCCTTCAAGCCCAAGCAGGCTCGTGTGAGCATTATTACGTGTATATTGCGTCCATAAGGAACGAATTAGACGCTGATTTCGGGGATAATTTGTAAATATGTATGATGACTTGTAAATAAATACACTGAGGAAACCATTTCCACGGTCAATAAATAGCTATAACCAATCTGCTAGAGGCAATTGCAGTGATTACGTCATCTTTTCCTCGTGTCGAAGCTATACAATCGCCATTGTGGAGTATTTTTACGTGTAGATGATGTCTCGAACCTACGTTTTAGGGGTATATTGTTCCTTCAAGCCTAAGCAGGCTAGTGTGTGCATTATTACGTGTAGATTGTGTCCATAAGGGACGAATTAGACACTGATTTCGGGGATAAAATGTAAATATGTATGATTATTTGTAAATAAATACACTTGGGAAACCGTTTCCACGGTTGCTAAGGTAAACAACAGTGTACAGAAGCATGCAGGGGGAAGCAGTCCACAGGTTGCTAAGTGACACAAGCATACAACGGGCAAGCAGTTCACGGGTTGCTAAGGTTCATAACAGTTGGTGAAGCAAGCAGGGGGCAAGATGTTCACGGGTTGCTAAGGTTCACAACAGTGTACTGAAGTATACAGGGGAGAGTAGTTCACGGGTTGCTAAGGTTCACAGCAGTGTACTGAAGTATACAGGGGGCAAGCAGTTCAGGGGTTGATAAGGTACACGACGGTGTACTGAAACATACAGGGGCAAGCAGTTCACGGGTTGCTAAGGTACACAACACTGTACAGAAGCATACAGGGGCAAACTGTTCACGGGTTGCTAAGGTTCACAGCAGTGTACTGAAGTATACAGGGGGCAAGCAGTTCACGGGTTGATAAGGTACACGACGGTGTACTGAAACATACAGGGGCAAGCAGTTCACGGGTTGCTAAGGTACACAACACTGTACAGAAGCATACAGGGGCAAACTGTTCACGGGTTTCTAAGGTTCACAGCAGTGTACTGAAGTATACAGGGGGCAAGCAGTTCAGGGGTTGATAAGGTACACGACAGTGTACTGAAACATACAAGGGGCAAACTGTTCACGGGTTGCTAAGGTACACAACACTGTACAGAAGCATACAGGGGCAATCTGTTCACGGGTTGTTAAGGTACACAACACTGTACAGAAGCATACAGGGGCAAACTGTTCACGGGTTGCTAAGGTACACATTGGGGACTTTTTTACGTGTAGATGATGTCTCGAACCTACGTGTTAGGGGTATATTGTTCCTTCAAGCCCAAGCAGGCACGAGTGAGCATTATTACGTGTATATTGCGTCCATAAGGAACGAATTAGACGCTGATTTCGGGGATAATTTGTAAATATCGCAGGTTGCAACATAGTCGTACGAGGCGGGGGGGGGGGCAGGGGGGAGACTGCCCCCCCCCCAAAAAATAATACAGCAGTATGTCGTTGTTAAAAATATTCGCTTGTTTATCTTTTATATTATCAGTATGGACAACTGCTATATATATATATATATATATATATATATATATATATATATATATATATATATATATATATATTATATATATATATATATATATATATATATATATATATTTATATATATATATATATATATATTTATATATATATATATATATATATATATATATATATATATATATATATATATATATATATATATATATATATATATATATATATATATATAGCAGTTGTCCATTCTGATAATATAAAAGATAAACAAGCGAATATTTTTAACAACGACATACTGCTGTATTTCGGAGTGGTCACCACTCCATCGTCAGGCAATTGTACAAGATCAATTAAATACAAGGGCTAAGATACATCCGAAGACGACAATAGTGATAAGCATGAGTGATGTTTTTTTTTTTTAAACTAGGAATGATTAGAACAACCAGCAAATATTTTTAGTGAATTTTCAAACTAGGAATGAATAGAACAACCAGCAATAAAAAGTAAATAGGGATTAGTGTAGCTCCAACCCGTAGCTCGCTACATTTCTATTTAAGTCAGCATTTAAGTCTTTTATAAGGAGACTCTCTTTAATCTTCCTCCTGAACCACTGGGGTTCATTACCAATACACAAGTTATTTCGGCTATTTGCGAAGGTTTATTCACAACATTTACGATAAATGTTAGAATTCTAACATTAGTTACATTCAAACTAACATATTATCCGGTATGAGATATGTTTAGCTCATTTAAAAACGATTACTGTTTTGTGATTAGTTCTTTTCTAAGTTTATAATAAACTGCTTAGAGTATATACATTTGCTTAAAACAGGCTGCTCAAAGAACCATGTTAATTTAAAAGGCTCGCATATTCATTAGGATTAAATGGGGTGTACATCGATTTCGAGAACTTCCAGTTGTGCATTATAATTACGGCTATATATATACTCAGAGGCGTATAGAAGGTTATTTCCGATGGAATACACTGTATATAGATACATAGGAGTGCGTGAAGGGGGTAGTATGTTCAAACAGTGCTGTTTTGAAAAACAAAAATATTTGCAGAAAAGGGATTGCGAAAATTTGGGATTGAATTTCCTTCATTCTCTGTTAAAGGCTTGTATTTTACAAATTTATTAATGGGGTACTTATAACGCCATTACTCCTATCTCAGTTTCTACTCCTCTCAGCGTGCTGTTCGAATAATAAGAACTTGTTACCGTGCAAAAAAACATCCAATGAGTGTAAAGTGCAATTTCGTTCATTTCAGGATGTTTTCGATCACATATTCTGTGAAACACCAACAGATGGCGAAACTAAATGTACTTGTGATATCACCCCTAGGGCCTACCTGACAAAATTTGGCTTAGGGTCGGGGGAAGGAGCAAAGAGCCAGCTTAATTTTTTTGGATTGACTTCTGGGGGTGCGACACCCCGCCGTAAATCATTAATGGCTATATTTAATATTGTCTTTCCTTTCTAAAGTATACACGGAAAATAAAGGTATTAACATCTTACGTCTGTCACTCTTGCAGAGTTACGTTTTCTCATGATGAGCAAACAAACAAAAATACTTATAGAAATACCTATTATGTTAGCCTGTCCCGGAATGGTCGGCAACTAGCAACAGCTTCCCTGTCGATATAACTTTCACCAGTAAAGGATTTTCACATAGCATACAAGTACGTTAATGTTCTCCTGTAGAGTCTGAGGGCTTGACAACGGACAGGACTGGAAGACAAAACACAGAAATAAGAAAATCCACGTGCACACTCTGAGGGTCTGCAGGCTCTGCCTTACTTCTCAATGTATAGTCTTCCTAACTAGACGGCTTGTCTAGCTATTTACAAAACACAAATGCATTAGAACAATATACCATTGATAGGAGGTATGTAGCATGTACCACACTCACTATAGACCACTGGTCTAGCTGTTAACATAACCTATGCACGAGAACAATATACCATTGATAGAACTGAATTGATGAGCTGAATACAGTTCTATGTCCACCTGGTATACATATGTAAACTGACACACAAACTGCTCATAAATAACATGCCCAGTGCATAAGTAATAGCCTACGCTATCTCTACACTCTAACTTAGGTAGTTAAACTTTGGCATGAATAGACTAGTATTGCATCTAGTTTTACTTAACATTGTACTGGCGTAGGAAGGTACTTTTGAGTGGGGGGGGGGGGGGGGCTGAAGACTGATGGCCGGCCTGGGGGAGGGGTCTAAGGGGAGGGGGTGTCCCCCTCCCCTTTGGAATTTTTTTGCATTTCCAGGTGGCCTCAGATGCAATTTGGTGCAATATAGCACACTTCAACTCTCACTCCATTTTGTAAAGAATTTTGCATTTTCACCTGGCCTTAAATGCAATTTGGTGCTCCAAATGAGATTTTTTCTCATTTGGAAATGAAAAAGGGGTTTTCTGACTTGCGGAGCGGGGGGGGGGGGGGCGGAATGATACTTCCGCCCCCCATATTTTTCACTGGGGGGGCTGGCGCCCGTCAGCCCACCCGGTTCCTACGCCCTTGGTACTGGCAGACGGGTTGAAAGAGCCTTGTCCTTTGTTGCTCATGATATCATTTTGACGCCCAGAAATTGCATCCATTAAACTTTTCTCAAATATGTTAAGCGGCTGAAAATTAACCTTTGTTTGAAACGTTGTATCTCTTGAATGCGGCCGAATGGCAGGTGTACGTACCCTGGAAAAATTTTACCTCAAATTTACCGCGATAACATACCAAACTTTTACCACGGTAAAACCGGGGTAAAAACGCGGTAAATCTGTTGTTCATTACCGCGGTGTTTTGGCCCTATGGACGCGGTAACCGCGGTTTACCGCAGTAAATTACCATAAATTTACCATGGTTTTACCGCGCTTTTACCCCAATTTTACCGCAATTTACCACGGTGTTACCATACTTTTACCACGCTTAAACCCCAAATTTACCACAGTTTTACCGTTCTTTTACCCCAGTTTTACCCAGACCTTAGTTCATTTTTTTGTCGTTTTTTCAGAAAAATGTGCACAGCCCTAATAGAATTTCTTCCCCCACAATAGCTCTATCAAATAGGCCTATTTGTTTCGAATCTAAGTAGAATTTGTGTTTAACATCGTAACATGTAGCATGCAGAATAACTGGAGCTAGCAAATGGTTCGCAGCACAGGTTACGAATCCTGGAGATAACATACTAGCGATTCAATTCTGTATGTGATGAATCCGTGGCATGTGCTACAGTGCTAGCTTCAGGAATTGATTTTCAACGTTGCTGCTCTACTGAATGCGTTGAATAACTAAATCCAGAGAAACGATTTACGAAAGCCAGATTTGCATATTGGGTATATCAATAATTAAATTCAATACAATGACACATGACACCCCCCCCCCACCTGTGTCATTCAACAATATGCAATGGCAATGCCGATGTAATTTCTTTACTGCTCGAAATCCTGGAAAGATGCATGCAAATCGAATAATGTAAATAACAAATTGACACTAACACAGTAACACAGTAATTAAATCCATTGTTACAGTATACAGCACTCGGCAGTTTCGGTAGGGCCGATAAAATAATGTGTGGCTTTGAGTTCCGTTTTCCGATCTACTCTTGATGATGAATGAAACACTTACGTTTGTTTTTGCATAAAAGGTAATTTTTTGAACACGATTTCTTTCGGGGGTAAAGGTATGTTCAACCCCCAATATTTGCAAAGTGCTCGAAGAAGTGGTGACCGCGGGGAGAATTTCGAAGTGGGTGCTGAACATATTCTTGATCGGTCCATTGCACAATACTAATAAATTTAGGGGGAAAGAACTCTCTAGGTGCGATTTATTGTTACCAGAGGTGTCATTTTTGCTGATCTAGGATTTCCTTTTCGCTTAAATTTCGACGCGCCGCACCAACTGATGGTGGTGCACCGCCTAAATAGTGACGTATAAGCTTTAGTTGTACATCACCATATAAGTTCTTCTATCCGTCCTCACTAAATTTACACAAGTTCATTAATTGTTTAGATGCAATTTAAAGCCTATGTGGGTGTTAATTGTACCAATCTAAGGGTACTTTTCATCGAAATTTTGCTCCTTGCCAACCAATGATGGCGCTCCGCTTAGATAGTGACGTATAACAAAAGTTGTACATCACCATCTGACCATATGTTCTACTATCAATCCTCTTTAAATTTTAAAAACGATATCAACTATCTAGATACAATTGCAGACATGAGATCCATATTTCAAGGATGGGTACATGCAGCTTAGAGCACTCGGGAAGTGCCGTTTACGGCCATCTGGAGGGTTTGTTAAGCCAACAAATTTCTTGTACGCTCCGCGCCAACCGATGGTGGCGCTCCGCTTAGATAGTCTTGCTGGCAGGTTTGCCCTCCCCCCCCCCACACTTTCAAAACTCAAATCCCGCCCCTGGTAGGAATACCTCCTTTTTAGAGTAGTAGCACTCCTGGTCCCTTTCGAGGGGAATGGTGATGCACACCCCGACGATGATCACACAGTCACAGTCCCAATGCAAGGGGACTAGGTTTGAGAGCGGATCAGTCGTTCTGTAGTTTGGTTTTCGTGCCCAGGTTCTTTCCTGGGCGACTTTTCCTTAAAAAAAAATAATATCTGTTCCCTTTCGAGGGGAATGGTGATGCACACCCATGGGCGTCAATCCAGGAGGGACATTTTGATGGGTTGTGGAAACAATATCAAATCTCCCCCACCCCCCCCCCCACACACACACATACACATTTGGAAAAAGAGTAATGATGTGGCTCTATTTGGTTAGGACCTACACATCTCAGGATTCATATCATCTAATATCACCCAATGTTGCTGAATGGAGAATTCCACCCAGATCTCGTGAGTTGGTACCCTGAGCTCTCCGCCATATTAAGCTTAGTCTGCCTTTCTTTCGAGACCAGTTCCATTCGTCGTCGGTTGAAGGGTATAGACAAATATTCAAGTTGATGAATCCATCGGTACAGGCTATGTTTGGTGAAGCCGAAGCTCTCTTGTGCTCCTCCTCGTCTCCTCCGCCAGTTCGACGGAAGCCGAGAGATAATTTAGTGCTTTGAGGCGTTTGAAAACATGGCTACGGAGCACCATGACTCAACATAGGCTGAACCATGTGATGGTGTGCCATATTCACCGCGAACGTCTAGCCCAGTTGAAGCCTGAGGAGTTAGCAGAGAAGTTCGTTGGTTCCTCGGATTACAGACGCCGTATCTTCTGGCGATTCCAGTAGAAAAACAGTGCGCTCCGTCAATATCATAAGAGACAGCACTTCATAGCTAGAGCCAAAGCTTGTACTTAGTTGTTGTTTAGTTGAAGATGGTGTTTCAAAGACGGTACCCGTTCCCTAATTTTGGGGAAATGAAATAGGGAGCATAATCCGTGGCAGCGCATCCCATGTTACCTTGTTGTTGAGTGATACCGGAGTTTACTCCACAGTGAGAACACTGGGTACACGCAGGGACGTCGCAAGAGGGGTGTGGGGTGTGGGGTGTGGGGGTGTCTCACCCCCAAACTTAGTAAAACTGACGACAGTTGGAAAATTGGAGTGCGACAGTCGGAATTTCCGACAGTCGCACTCTAGTTTATCTAGGCCTATTCATTGATTCCTGTAATTATGCATGACCTACAAATTGAGAAATTTCTGTCAAAATTTACTTGAATCTGTCATATTTACCACGTTTTCCTTGCCACTTTAAGAAATTGTATCTCTCGATTCTTATACTCCACCGTACAAAACTTTGTATGATTTTGAATACTCCAATCAAAAAATGCCTAATAGAACTACCGTCATAGGCGTAGGAGCCCAATTTGATTGGGGGGGTGGGGGCGGGGGGTTGTAACGACTTGCCCGAAAAATAAAACCAAAATTTTCCGCGCATATATCATACAGACATGCATAGACATGCGGCCCGCCAGTGATTTTTTACATCATCACAAAAAATGAACTAGCTGCCTAGAATTTATCTGCACTTATGATGCTGTCAGGTAGGTCTATTACCACCATTAATTATTAATTGGGCTGTATTGACATTATGTTTTTGTGAATACAGATTAGTACACACACCTATTTCTTGAACGTCCACGGAAGCAAAGGTTTGATATCAACAGCACGTCGTTGGTTAGGTGCGGCCCTGTCAATCTTTCGCTTCTAAAATCTGGCCCATTCATTCAAAAAGGTAGCCCACCCCTGCCATAGGCCTAGACATGAGGCCCTGGATCATTCCTTGACCGACTTGGTGCAATATAATGTGCCCATATCGAAGTAAATTTATTCACAGATTGTTGTCATGGGTACGAACAATTGAGGGGTATTCTATCCTGAAACATATGTCAAAATGGGGCTGGGGTTCCAGTTCGCCGCATCATTTGTCAACTTGCACTGGATTCTAATGTTCATGTCAATTGGAATCACTAAATAAAGAAATAATCCACCAAAAATTAAGGTCGCATGAACTTATTGCTAATTTCCTGAGTGACGAATTTGTAATTTTCACCCGAAATCACGCAACTAGATGGCTGCTATTCAGCCTGGCAAGTGCCATCTCTAGCGATCTGGCAGATATTGAAATCTGAAATTTTCGTGGTACGCTGCGCGCCAACCGATGGTGGCGCTCCGCTTAGATGGCCGGAATACTCGAATCGATTACGCCCCCCCCCCCACGTTTCAAATCAGATTGACGCCCCTGTGCACACCTGACGATGATCACACAGTCACAGTCCCGATGCAAGGGGACTGGGGCTGAGAGCGGATCAGTCTTTTGGTAGATTGGTTTTCGTGCCCATGGTTCTTTCCTGGGCGATCTTTCCTTAAGTAAAGTAGCACTTCTGTATAGGATAGTAGCACCTCCTGTTTTGGGTAGAAACGCCAACTGGGGTCCTTTTGACGTTCCATAATTAGCACTTCCGTTTAGGGTATAGTAACGTCACTAATTTACAGTAGCATCGCCGCCTGTAGTAGTAGTAGCATCGCCAATTTAGAGTAGTAGCGGCAGCTTTTACAGCAGTATCGTCTCTAAGGAGTAGAATCACCTTCTGTTTTGAGTAGTAGCACCTCCTGTTTAGAGTAGTAGCACCTCCTGTTTAGAGTAGTAGCACCTCCTGTTTAGAGTAGTAGCACCTCCTGTTTAGGGTAGTAAGTCGAGTCTCGTCTATCCGACATGCTCAGTGATTAAACCTCCGCCACGTATTACGATCTTGCGCAATTTTTATTGCTCCCTAGAAAATGTTAAAGTTAACATCCTTAAATTGCGACTTTATTTTTCCAAGAAAGGTAGTCACGGGCCTTCCTACTGGCTTAGCAGTATGCCTCAATGCTTCTCCTTAATTAAGCAACCTTTTGCTGGAGCGTCCTCCTGGAGTCTTGCTACATGACCGTAAAATCTCAATCTTCTATGTGCGACTATGGATGATCAAGGTGTTTGGTTGGTTTCAGTGTAGAGTTCATCGTTTGATAACCAATTGTTATTATTGGTCCATCTAATGTTGAGAATATTACGAAGTAGTCTCCCTTGAAACATGTCAATTTTGCGATCAAGATCCTTCGTTGTGTACCACAGTTCGCAATTGTACAAAAAAATACTCTTTAATAAGTTTAATGTTTCGGCTTATGTTTATGCTTTTGAAAAATAAGTTAGTTAAGGCACAAAATTAATTTTGATAAGCTATGGGTCGTATACATCTGACCCTGTTAACAGGTAAAACTCATCAATACAAGCGACTGGACATTGTAGTCTAACACACATACCATTTTATCAGCTCACCAGATGCAACACAAACTCAGTGGGATACCGTGACTTTTATGACTTCAAATAACTGAATCTCTGGATACCTATCTCTTCAAGAAACACATAGCAAAGTACTTTATTTTTATTGTTTGCATCTCTTTTATTTCATGTCTTTCTTCCACATACATTTTTGATACATTAACACAGAACCAAATGTCCATATAGATATACATAAAACTTTACGAGTGAACAAGAATACAAAGTTAATTATACACAATACCGCAAATTAAAAGCAATTGGAGAAAGACTAGTATTTGTTAGCCATTTCAAGTTGATTTTGCTTGGCGAAAATCAATTGATGAAGCCCTGAATATGCAATTAAAGAAAATAAACTGTAACATTCGAATCCAACCAAAGAAAAAGCTACCGTAAGTAAGCCTCAAAAACGTGATCGGTAACATAAGCGTTTACATATCAACCTCTTTTTTTTCATTTTACAAAAAACAAATTGAGAAGATACCTGCAATATACTAGAATTAAATATCTAACGAAACAAAATACAGTAAGCACCGATACCACTTAAAACGTACTTAGTGATATAAGTGTTATATTATGTACGGGTACACTTTTTTTATATATAAAAATGTAAAGCCACTACAACTATCAAACTGTTAACAATTATAACGAAAGCTAATACAGTATGCACCGATACCACGTACTCAGTAATATAAGGGTTATATTATGTACGGGTACACTTTTTTATATATAAATGTAAAGCCACTACAAAATATCAAGCTGGTAAACATTATATGTTCATCTTTTTCGTCTTACGGTTAAGGCCAACACGTTCCATCAAAGGCATCGCACTGCTCGCCAGTACTACAGGGACATTCTTTCTTACAATTCACTCCATAGAAACCACTGCGACATGCTGTTGATAGCAAGATAATTATGTGAAGGAGTTGTTTAAGTGAGCAAAACGAACCAATTCTTGGTTGTAAATATAAAACCAAGGGAGAAAAAGTGCATTATCTGATCAGTCGCTATACAACAACAATGTAAACACGACAGTCCATCATAGGTCTCCGTAGGTTCATATAGATTCGCAAAGGTCCACATAGAAGGAAGATATCTACAAAGCTTTAAATTTTTGAGTGTCTTCACTTCCGCTTCCGCTTTGCTTTGAAAGGAGTTGGTTGAGTAATTAAAATCTTACATTAAAATCTTCAACAATAGCACTCCCCGGTAATAACGACTAGAACTACATTTGCCTGCAAAAAATCCGTATTTTAGTGCGCGTGGAGTGCTTGCAGTATAAGATATAACTTTTCGGATGTTAATGGTGTTCTTTTAGGGGAGGACAACACACCAGGGAGTGTAGTCATGTAGGTACCTACAAAGTGAGGGCGCTTGTGAGCACCGTGACAGTCTCAGAATAAGTCAAGTTGACTTTGCAGCTCGCCTCTGAAACTGCAAATGTACACAGACTATATGAAACTTTCAGTTTCAACGTCCAGTCATGTAGGTATCGTTCACTTGCCAGTAATGCCAATATTGTAGAGCGCACGCACACTACCAAAAAAAAAAATGTCGCATTTGAAAATATGCTCCGTAATACCACTGCCATAACTGTTTACTAGCCTCGAGCATTTTCATAGGCTCTCTTGGTAGATCGCGGGAAATTTGGGCTGTGCTGAAAGTGACTTTTTCACGATACTTTCCCTGCTAGGCTTGGAGAATTGATGGCGTAACACACAGGCTAACGTTCCAGACTAAATCACCTTTAAAAGGTGAAGAAGTGGACAGTTGCGAAAAATGAACGGCAGTCTTACTAAAGGGAGGATTTTCAAAAGGGAGTGGAAATGTTCCCTTTCCATTTGTGCTGCGCCTTGCCTTGCAGAGCTTTTTTAGTTTTATTGGATAGGGCGCTTCATACGTTTGGAATATTATGTTGTATTATACTATATGTATTATTACGACCCCTATATTGTTCACGTGGCCTTCCTCCTCTGCATCTGACAGGGTTAGTTTAGTAAAGTTTCTAAATGAATCGACCCTCGCCCTTGTAAAGTTGGTTAATAATACAAAATTAACAACGTAACTTGTATGCAAAATTGACTCACGTGTGCAATTAGGTTGTTCATATCCTGGGTAACACTGGCAGCCAAATGGATCCTCTAAGCAAAAGAGGACATCCCGGCAATCAGCGCACTCCTTGCCAAATTCCCCTTCACAACTGAACTCGCAGCGACCTCTTACGCCAAAGGTACCCTTTGGACACACTGTATATATAGGGAAATGTGAAACGCATTAGGGATAAACATCGAAATGTCATTTCTGTCAACCGATAAGGGCTGACCCTCTTCATCGGGATGAAAGGCGATTTATATGGCAGTAGTTGTGAAAGCGTACATTCATGTTTCTTTTATTCTTTCTCCACCCGATAAGAACACAGAGAACACAGTTACTACTATAAATCTTAAACAGTTTTGTACAGCAGTAACAAAAAAACTGGATCGTGCTACAAATCGATAGCATGTGCTTCTATAGGCTTACAGTATATGAGAACCGAGGATATGTGTAATCCCAACAAATTACAGTTTGATGCATGTTTTGGGATTACACATATCCTCATTTCTTACTGTAATCCTAATAGCACATGGTATACCGATGTATCATATATAATCAGCACGATCCAGTTTTTTTTTTACTGTGGTACCAAACTTTAAGATTTACAGTATATAGTTACTGTACTCTCTGTGTGACTCGGCTGTTTTTTTTAACGAGATTATCACAAACTTGACGTCGTCATATTCGACAGACGGTGATACAGTGGCATGCAGGCTTCATTTTGGATATTTCATTGGCAGACAACGCGACGGATCGTATGGCAGAGAAAAGTATTCCACAACGTTAAAATGATAAAGGGCAAATCCGTAACTCTAACTATATGCTCTTTTAATGCAGTAAACCATATGTAAGCCTATACCCAACCAAACACCCCTTTGTCTCAGTCTACTCCAAGATTTGGTTAAAAAATGCATAACATGTGGTCTGTGATTATTCCATCATTACAGATGTTCTTAAAAAAATGATTTACTCTCATATTATAATATTGTTGTTTATATATCCTTCAAATATGACATATATAGGCTGTTGCAGGTTGATATTACCATTTTTTTTTTTTTTTTTTTTTTTTTTGGCCACTGCATTTATAACATTTCGCGATGCGATGCTATTAGGATTTGGTTATAATCCAAAGATTCAGCAAAATTTCCAACATTTCTATATAAATAATTCACATCAGCCACCGAAATACATAATGGAAGGATCCGTTATGTGATTATGAGGGGGAAACCCAGTCTAAATGAGCTACGATATTATCCAAAAAAAAAATCTACATGTAGTGGTGTTTCCTTATCTTCTCATAGACAATAATTAAAAATGTATATATGGTCAATTCCATGATAAGGTCAACATCATACCAAAAAAATTAAAATCATTGTACATTAAAATTGTATAAGTTTCCAATAAATAGAATACTTGTAGTTACTAAAAATAATTTTTACACCCCAGAAACATCATTTGTTTGATTATGGGGTCGGTAATAACAAATGGTTCCCGTAGTAACTAAATTATGAAAAATACAGTGAAATTTCATTTTTTGCAGATTTGTACATATTAACCATAGGTATCATCAGTTTTTTGGACTAATTATATTTGCTATAGCATAGTGCTCACTTAATAGCTTCAATTTTTTTTCTACATCAAGGCATTAGACAATAGTGGTGAATTGAAAACACCCTCGATTTACTGTCACGCGAGTCACAAAATTTACTGTTTTTGTTTTTTTTCTCCTTGCCTGCACGATAGTTTTACACCAAATAATGAATATCAAGTCTTCACATAGATACCAAAAGGATTACTGAATTTTCCTTTCCAGAAGATATTCAAATTTTGAGGAAAATCACCCTTTACGAATGTCACGCGAGTCACGTCACGCGAGTCACGTCAATTCAAGATAGTGTTTCTACCTATTAACTGTGTGTTGGACTAATTATATTTGCTGTAGCATAGTGCTCACTTTATAGCTTCAATTTTATTTTGACATCAAGGCATTAGACAACAGTGGTAAATTGAAAACAGTAAACACCCTCGATTTACTGCCATGTGAGTCACAAAATTTACTGTTTTTTTTTTTTTTCTCCTTGCCTGCACAATAGTTTTACTCCAAATAATGAATATCACGTCTTCACATAGATACCAAAAGGATTACTGAATTTTCCTTTTCAGAAGATATTCAAATTTTGCAGAAAATCACCCTTTACGAATGTCACGCGAGTCACGTCACGCGAGTCACGTCAAATCAAGATAGTGTTTCTACCTATTTACTGTGTGAAATTTGCAGGGATGTTATAGTTTGATGAATGAATCACTGATTAAAGATATCATATGCATTCCCCTTTAATTAGGCAACTTGAATAATATGGGCACACATAATGCAACTAATTATGATAATTTCATTTGAAGTATCAGAATTTAAAATCATGAATATTTATTCGCAATATAATGCCTATTTTATCACCACATTTGGAAAGTTAGCACTTGTCATTGATTTTTAAGTAATATACAAAAACATAATCTATATTTGTATCTGGCAATGCCATGTGCTATGACTTGACAACCTTAAGGTTTTAACTGCTCAATCATTCCCAAAATCCTATGAACGAATGTATCATCTCAAATATTACACTTTTGGTTTATTCAAATATGACAAATGAGAATGGTAATTTGAATCACATTTTGATAGATCTCTTTCTTCTATGACTCTCAAATGAGTGACTTCAACAGACTAAATGTTGTTACAAATATTAATTGACAAGATATATTGCCTGAACAACTGCACTACCCGTAAAGTATATTACCTACTGTCTGCAGTCATGAAGGTAACTCGGGGACATAATATCATCTGGACATTCCCAAGGGAAGTACCTTTTGGACACTTTCTAGACCAATGAATGTTATATTTCACTATGCAAGGTCTATACCTTTGATTCACTACTGCATTTGGTCTAGAACTATCCGAAAAGTGAACTAGTCACGCGAGTCACGTTTTCTTGTCACGCGAGTCACAATACATCTTCATCGTTATTTTCATGCGTTACAACATTTTTTCAAAGTTGCATAGCAATTGAGGTAGAGGTGTTTTTCAACTTCGGTATGATTACAAAAAGTGATTGGAAATATTTTAATAAGACATAAGAAATCAAACATTTGTGTGTGCATTCTGATTTTTGCTAATAGTAACTGTCACGCGAGTCACGTTTAGTTTTTCGCCAATTTCACCCCCAATACTTGAGGTATAAATATTTTTTGTCTACTGTTGTAAGCATTAAGGCTTACCTTACTGACTACATGAATGCTTTTCTCCCAGGTAATTTCTTTATTGTTTAATGATATTAAATAGAGAGGAATTTTAGTAAAAATGTCACGCGAGTCACCGTGGAATTGACCATATTAGATATTATGTTAAACACACACTTTGACATACTGAATACTTACCACCTTCGCAATTGAACCCGACTCTCCCAGGAGGACAAACACAATACAAGCCGCTGTAACTACAGACACCTCCATTTGCTATGCAACCAGTTATAGCACAAGCTAAACCGGTAAGAAAGTGTAAATCATTATCATTGTCATTGTTATCATGATCATTGTTATAATCATTATCGTTATCGTTATCATGGATGTGCTCAGGAATATTTGAGTGCCGGGCAGATTGTGCGGTAGTGTGATCCACACCCTGGATGAGGGATCTCATGGGTGGGGTACCCCCTCCCCACTGGACAAATATTGCACACGAAGTATCCTTAGGTGGTGCTTTTTTTCCTATTCTGTGCCATGTATTTTCCCAGATTTTGGTTGTTTAAAGTACTGTTTGTGCTGGGCGGCATTCAGAACTGCTGAGCGCAGCCGCCCGGTGCCGCCCAGTGTGAGCACAGGGCCCTGGTTATCATTATCATTATCACCATCATCATCATCATCATCATCATCATCATCATCATCATCATCATCATCATCATCATCATCATCATCATCATCATCATCATCATCATCATCATCATCATCATCATCATCATCATCATCATCATCATCATCATCATCATCATCATCATCATCATCATCATCATCATCATCATCATCATCATCATGCACTAATGCACTAATTGAGACAAAACACGTAACGCAACGCAAATGAATGCCAGATAACTCACTGTCAGTTCGTTCAATCACACGAATAATCCTCCGCCAGTCTCTCTTGATTCTTCCCTGGAAATATACCTCGTAGATACCTTCATCAGAAGTAGCAAAAGGGTCAAAGGTCATAGCTACTTTACCATTGTAGCGTGATTGGACTACGTTATCCTTCCGCCATCGAATGCGTCTTGTGTTACAGTAACGTGCAACACGTAGTCTTATTGTCACCACAGAGTTCTCCAACTCCGATATGGTGATAGATTTGGTATAAATCTCTGTGGTGGAAACAAAGAAGCTTCTTTAGATTTAAGGAAACACATAAAGTTAGACGAATTTTATAGTGGACAAGATATGAATCCTGGCTTTCATAACATGCATTGATTGATTTTTTTTTTTTGGGGGGGGGGGGTCCCTCCATGATCTTTAGCAAGTACAGGAGGTGTAGATGGTATTCTTTATGAAGATTCCTATTTGATAAGAAGGGAATATTGATTTTTTTTTCTTTAAAGTCATGTTTGAGAAGGTCCCATGCAGGGATCCTTGCCCAGTATTAACTAGAAGAGTTGATCGCTAAAGAAGGCCCATTGTAGATTCATGGTGACATAATTGAGTACGCCGTGAATTTGGCAAATATTTCTTCGCATTTAGCATTCTTTTTGTCTTCTATTAAATGATTTCGTTCGCAATTATTGATAATTCAGGACGGTTCACAAGAACCAATACTTTGATCCGAATTATTGAAACACCGTAATAATAAGAAGCGACAGACGTAAACCCAATTGTCATCTTTATCGTAACAGATCTCTCTGAAAATCATGAACCACTCCCCCAAACAGGCGCGTAGCCAAGGGGGGGGGGCGAAGGGGGCAGCCGCCCCCCCCCCCCCTTGAGCATATTTAAAAAAATTGCTTTTAATGTTTTTATCTTATCGCTAGTAATTTCAAAAGAGAAAAGTGCTAAGATGCAAATTACAAGGCCTGGGAAGTGCCATTTCCAGCGATCTGGGAGGTATTTTCAGCCAAATTTTTCTTGTACGCTTCGCGCTACATGGTGGCGCTACGCTTAAATAGTTTGCAATGCCGTATCTACGGCTCTGATAGTTTGCCTACATTTTCGCCCCTCCCTTGTCAAATTCCTGGCTACGCGCCTTCCCCCAAAACAGCTGACATGACAGTTCTTACCAATGTTGGGAGAATAATCATAGTTTAGGTTAAAGGCCATTTAAATCTGTCAAAATTCTGTTATGTCATAGTGACTATGTAACACTTTTAATTTCGCTCTGTTTGGTTTTTCTTTGCATACTTTCAATGACAGATTACTAACATTGTGGACACTGAAACCAGTATCATCGTTAGGTCACGGGTTTCAATAGTTTAGGTTCAAACGTTAATAAAAGGCCATGCATCTGTAGTACAAGAATTTAAAAGAAGGTAACAAATATAGCAGAGAAAAAAGATATATAATTTAAAAAAAAGTTCAACCCCCGGTGACTCGATGATGTCATATTTATATTTGACCAAGTCTTTATCCTGGTGTGTGAAGGAAAATATTAAGATATCTTCCCGAATGGAACTTGGGGATTTTCATTAGCATTTTGGCAGAGTTGTATCTAACATATAGAAGAATGATAATGCTTTGGTTTGTGTCTCCTTTTAATACACACATGACAATAATACACACCATCACTCCTCTCCTGTACAATAGTAGGAATAGTGTCGACCATATTTCCTGATTCGCCGATAGCTGGGTTGCTTGTCTGTGCATTGTATAATCCATATCTTTTGCCCTTGTAGCTCTTTGGCTTAGTGGAACCCTGGAAGAAGAACTGGAATGTGTGGACACTGTCAGTTTGAAATGCGAACGTTCCTGGAGGGAGTGGTTGCTCCGTCCCTTTGACATCGGTGGCACAGATTCTTGTTAAAGAATACAAAGACAGCGCGTAGATGGAGGATGAAGTTTCCCGAGTGCCCCCCACGCACTTGACGGCGCTGATCAAGTCAACTGTGAGGACGTAAGCAACATGGATAATGATACAGTCAAAAAGAAGGAAAAGCCATTTCTTGGGTTCCAGAACACTATATATAATATATATATATTTATATATATATATATATATATATATATATATATATATATATATAAATATATATATAGATAGATATATATATATATATAGATATATATATATATATATATATATATATAGATATATATATATATATAAATATATAAATATATATATAAGATATGATGATAAGAAGGAAAGTCAAAAAGAAGGAAAAGCCATTTCTTGGGTTCCAGAACACTATAATATATATATATATATATATATATATATATATATATATATGTATATATATATATATATATATATATATATATATATATATATATATATATATATATATATATATATATTATAGTGTTCTGGAACCCAAGAAATGGCTTTTCCTTCTTTTCCTTCTATATATATATATATATATATATATATATAGATAGATATATATATATAGATATATATATATAAATATATATATATATAAATATATATATAAGATATGATGATAAGAAAACACCTGTCGTAGTTTGTAGGGAACGTCCGCGCGCGAAGCGATCGTTCCATCCCCCACCCTCCCACCCCCCCCCCATTATTTACTGTTTTGCAGGTTATTGTCGGTGTGAAAAAATATTCAAACTAGAGAGGGTCTGGAGGAATCGAGAGGCTGGACTCATCCCTTAGCAAAGAGGTTCACTTACGTGGACATTCACCGATATCAGCACTCGCCGTAGGTAAAGCCCCGGAAGCTGCGCAACCATCTGCTCCTAGTGTGCATTCGTTTGAGCAAAGACATCCGGTACTCTGGTTAGGATCATAGCTCTGTGGTACACAAAGGCCTGCGCAACATCTTCCAAATTGATCCAGGTTATCACATGGACAGGTAAGACCCGCCGAACCTGACAGGGGGTGAGGGGTGGAGAAGGAAATAGCTTGTTCAATGACATTGTCACTAAAAATGGTGAATACTACGAAATAATATGTATGAAGAGATAACGCAAATGGAATTTTACATATAAGATATAAGACGTGGTCATATTTAGGTTCGGTTTATATATATATATATATATATATATATATATATATATATATATATATATATATATATATATAGTCTCTGTCTTATGTCTCTGTCATATGAAAACCTCTGAGTTTACAATTTGGAAATATACTACTATATAAGAGTATCAAATGAAGAAAAGGGAATGAACATTCGTTGAACAAGCGTCGGGAGTTAGGAGGAACAGATGGAGATCCAACGTGGATGAGAATGAGTCAGGAGAAGAGGATATTATACTGTATGCAAAAACGGTACTGCTAAAACAGTCATTCGGGAGAAAAAAAAAAGAAAGCAGTCCAGAATTAACTATAGGAATGATCCATTCAATTTGAAAATTCGGGAAGAAAGAAAGAATTTAAAGAAAATAATGTTATAAATTTAAAACAAAAATGTGTTACCGTACAACACAGAATAATCTACACTATCTGAAACACAGCTGATTCAAAACAAAAACAAAATTCCCGCGTAGTTTATCAAACTTACATGAAAGAGAACAGTCCTGCGCATCGAGACATAGGAAAACATCACGAAAAGCCAATTGAAGGTCACTATTGGTAATCTCAGATGACTCACTCACGGTTGTAAAAGTAAGAGCAAATGTCTGCAAACCGGTCCATGCAGTCAGGACTCGAGGTACCCCGCTTTCTGATGCGAGGCTTAGGGCGCTGACCGTTTGCCCGGCTCGTTCCTCCCATGGGGTCAATGAGCTTAACGATATGGGCAAGTCAGCAGAGACAGCTTCGGCGAATTCCCATACATACATGGAGTCGCCAATACCAAATGCGAGGTACCCGATGCCTGTAATCCATTAAAACAAGCAGAAGTATTAATAAAAATCATAATCATAATCATAATCATGATAATGATCAAGATCATGATCATGATCAAGATTTTCTCCATTTCATTTATTCAAGATTGTCATTATGGTACACATTTTGTATTTACAATTTTGATTAACAGCAATGTTATGTCATCTCAATATTACAAAGGAATTATTTACATAATGCGATAACGCAATTAATGCGATAAATACCAAGATATACACATATATGTATATACACGCTTACACACGTATACACACGCACACACACACACACATATATATATATATATATATATATATATATATATATAATAATAATAATAAGCAAATATTTATAGAGCGCTTTATGCAAAGGCCTCAAAGCGCTTTGTGGCCAAATTATATATATATATATATATATATATATATATATATATATATATATATATATATATATATATATATATATATATATATATATATATAATTACTTACAGAAATACAGAAATATGTTTATGCAAACAATGTGAGCAAACAAACAAAGACACAAAGAAACAGCAGAGAATATCTAAGCAACAATAAAATGAAATCTCAAGCAAAATACAGAAACCAGTAAAGTAGACCACAGGCAGAGGATAAATCAAGAATCGCAAAGTTCATTAATTGAGTGAGAAAAACAAGTCATTAACGCCATGTATTTTCTACGAGTAGAGCTAGTAGAATTTCGAGGCAATGTACTTTTCAACGTTAAGAATAAATTTGATTTTGTAGAAGAACTTATTGCAATCAGGCTTAATATTGTTAGCTTACAATTAAAAATGTGTTATTGTGGTATTTGATATGGAAGAATTAAACAAATTCAGCGGGTCATAACCAGCTACAAGCTTATCGAAGGAAAAATCTTCTTTTGAACAGATAAACTGTCCTCCAAAAAATGTCTGTTCGCAATCTAAAAGGAAAGTAGACGTCACATAACAGGACCAGAATAAATGTTCAATTGTTTCATCCTCAACATTGCAAAAGTTACAGAGCGGAGAAGCCGCCTTGTTCATTAAATTTAAAAGCAGATTGGTTCCTAAGACCCATATATATATATATATATATATATATATAATATAACGAAAATCCACGTTTACTCCAAAAGAAAATATTATTAGAGAAAACCAGAGAAATAAGATATGACTCATAATTGACAAATAAGGAGTAAGTTTTACAAAATATATTGGAATTTTCGGTCCCCCTGGGACCTTCGTCAGCAATACTTGGCAGTCGAATGAGAAGTACAAAATGTGACACAATGAAAGTATGACGCTAGATAAGAGTAAGTTGCAATGATGGAATTAAAACCAAATAAACCATGACTATACAGGAAGCGGATTAAAGGAGCAAAGAACGGATTACATATGCTTGTAGAACTGGTAGTTGTTAAGGGGTCCCAAGTCTTTGTTGAGGCCGGTGATGTGAGACTTAATACGAAAGATCCAATCGATTTCTTTACGTTTACGTTCAGTAGTTGATTTGAAGTTCGAGGCAATTAAAATACATTTTAGGTTTTTTAGAGAATGACCATGAAGATTGAAATGTTCGGACACTGGGAATCCTGCAAAATTATCACGAATAGATTTTTTGTGATTATTAAAACGTAAGCGGAATCGGGAGCCTGTTTCACCTACATAATTGCCCTCTTTGCAAAGTACACAATAGAAAATGTAAATAACATTAATAGAAGAATCTCTTAAGTCTTTCTTTGATCATGTTAATTCTTTTCATGACAGCATTAAATTTTCTGTCGAAGTTTCCAAACATCAAATTTCATTCCTAGATGTTCTGGTCAAGTTGGATGGCAATTCCTTAACCACTTCGGTCTATTATAAGCCCACTGATATTCATATGTATTTACACTTTAATAGTTTTCACCCACATAATCTCAAGAGTTCTATTGTTTACAGCCAATGCCTTAGACTTAAACGCATTTGCTCCAACCCATGTGATTTTAAACACCAGGTATCCATATTAACTGGTTATTTCTTGAACGTCGGATACCCCCTTCACTTAATTAGACAGGGTATTTCCAGGGCCGACAAGTTGAGCCGTGAGGACTTATTAAAATACAAGTCTAAAAGTCCCAACACACGCATTCCGTTCGTTACCAGTTACAACCCCCTCATCAAATCTTTCATTCGCTCCATCAAACAGGAATTTGCTGTATTTCAAGACGATCAGTCTGTAGGAGAATCGTTTAAGGTACCCCCCATGCTAGCATTTCGTCAACCCCCCAACCTCAAATTTCTTCTCACTTCCTCCAGACTCCCCCGCTCAGTTTCCACCTCCGCAGGCAATTTTCCTTGCGGTAAACCTAGATGCCAAATATGCCCCCATATTACCCCAGGCACCGTGGTCAAGATTCCCAATGTTGACTTTAGTCTTAGACCCCCTTCCCTCTCTTGTGATTCTATTAATGTTATTTACATTTTCTATTGTGTACTTTGCAAAGAGGGCAATTATGTAGGTGAAACAGGCTCCCGATTCCGCTTACGTTTTAATAATCACAAAAAATCTATTCGTGATAATTTTGCAGGATTCCCAGTGTCCGAACATTTCAATCTTCATGGTCATTCTCTAAAAAACCTAAAATGTATTTTAATTGCCTCGAACTTCAAATCAACTACTGAACGTAAACGTAAAGAAATCGATTGGATCTTTCGTATTAAGTCTCACATCACCGGCCTCAACAAAGACTTGGGACCCCTTAACAACTACCAGTTCTACAAGCATATGTAATCCGTTCTTTGCTCCTTAATCCGCTTCCTGTATAGTCATGGTTTATTTGGTTTTAATTCCATCATTGCAACTTACTCTTATCTAGCGTCATACTTTCATTGTGTCACATTTTGTACTTCTCATTCGACTGCCAAGTATTGCTGACGAAGGTCCCAGGGGGACCGAAAATTCCAATATATTTTGTAAAACTTACTCCTTATTTGTCAATTATGAGTCATATCTTATTTCTCTGGTTTTCTCTAATAATATATATATATATATATATATATATATATATATATATATATATATATATATATATATATATATATATATATATATATATATATATATATATATATATATATATATATATATATAGTGTAGTTACCGCAGTTTACGTCAAGGTCCGCTACTGCTGTACTTCCAGCGCCATAGTCTATGAGTTTGGAGTTTATACTGCCATCCATTGAAACCCCGTATAAACCATCGTCATCGATTGTATGGAATACGCGAAAGCTTGAAAGATTAAATTAATAAATCATTTATTAAGTAGTCATTATCGTCAGTATATGCGTCAGCATCGACATCAGCGTACATCGCCAACGCCATTGTAATCATCTTCGTCATGCTCTTCGTCTTTTTTCATATATGTTTATATTTGGAGCAACGTTAGACAATGTATGGGCAACTGCACGAAAGCATCTAAGCCAATGAGTTGGAAAAACAGAAAAGTGAGAGAAGAAAAAAAAACCTCCACTGAGCCTCCACCGGGATGAATGTATATCATAGAAATTGAATAGGGAGAACGCTGACACAGTGTATTGCAGCGTGTGTAATAAGCAGCGAAACCTTGAAAAAGTGAGGGCGCTTTGAGTTGTACATACATTGTGCATTCGACTTTGAAACTGAATTTGATTATACACGCTTTTTTGAAAGAGAAGGTGTACTTTGCACATCAGAGACATATTATGGCGACTAGAGTGGTAAGTACAATCTATGACTATATACCGACTATAAACCATCTTTGAAAAAAAAAAAAAAAAATATATATATATATATATATATATATATATATATATATATATATATATATATATATATATATATATTTAGATAGGTAAACATAATCTTACTCGTCGTTAAAACAGCATACGTCAATGTCGGTGATGCTGCCGGATGCTTGATAAAGGGGACTAGTTATACGCGTGTCTCCTGTATCATCGAGGTTTTGTACATAAACCGTATTTCCAGCGGCAAAAAAGATCAGATCGCAACATATCTCAAACGTTGTAACACCATCAATACCTGTTGATTAATGTGATATAGTTTATGCGGGCGGGATGGAATGAATTAACGAAAGGGATAACCTGCTGATTAGAATTTTATTCTTTTTCTTTTGTCTCTTTCCCAAAAAATCAAAATGATGATGATGATGATGATTATGATGATGATGATGATGATGATGATGATGATGGTGGTGGTGGTGGTGGTGGTGATGATGATGATGATGATGGTGGTGGTGGTGGTGGTGGTGGTGGTGATGATGATGATGATGATGATGATGATGATGATGATGATGATGATGATGATGATGATGATGATGATGATGATGATGATGATGATGATGATGATGATGATGATGATGATGATGATGATGATGATGATGATGATGATGATGATGATGATGATGATGATGATGATGATGATAATGATGATGATGATGATGATGTAAAAAGCATAACACTTACTTGCCGTTGTATCCAAGATGGATATTGACATTGCACCATCGAGGGATACTGGTAATGTTAGGCGCCAAATTTGACTCGGCGTTGTGTCGAAAAGATGGTAAGAGTAAAAATTCCCATTGCAATTGTGGTAGGTCGTTGCTAAGTTTTCTTCTGTCGGACCATCTTCAAAAAGGAAAGTTTGCAATAACCCGCCGGTACAAACACCAGGCGTATCCCCATCCATAAATCCATTACACACCATGTATTCTCCAGAAGCGTCGTAGAGGTAAGCTACGTTAGGTCGACACGTGACACGATCTTCAATGAAACGGTAGACATATATTGACTATATTTATAATCCGGAATTACCTTATCAGCTTAAAACCTAGATTAATGTGATACAACCAACAACAAAAAACAACAAAAATCAAATTCTTTTATTTTTTTTTTCCGAAATCTGTCTGACGAATTCATCACTTTGTGGTGAGATGACTGCGAGGGAAGAACAATATGCGTATCATGCAGTGAAGTTTTAACATATACACACTCAACAAAAACTGTTTTCATAAAGGTAGCCTCTGAACAATAAAGAAAATGGTAACGACCGAGTGAAGGTCACATTTCACCGTTACGGCCGTTACCCAGTATAAGATGCTGAATGCATACCCCTAACCCAACCTTAGTATACCCCTGACCCACTCTCAGTATACCCCTGACCCACCCTCAGTATACCCCTTACCCACCCTCGGTATACCCATGACCCACCCTCAGTATACCCATGACCCACCCTCAGTATACCCCTGACGCACCCTCAATTTACCCCTGACCCACCCTCAGTGTACCCCTGACCCACCCTTAGTATACCCCTGACCCACCATTAGTATACCACTGACCCACCCTCAGTTTACCCCTGACCCATCCTTAGTATACCCCTGACCCACCCTCAGTTTACCCCTGACCCATCCTTAGTATACCCCTGACCCACCCTTAGTATACCCCTGACCCACCCTCAGTTTACCCCTGACCCACCCTTAGTATACCCCTGACACACCCTTAGTATACCCCTGACCCACCCTCAGTTTACCCCTGACCCGCCCTTAGTATACCCCTGACCCACCCTTAGTATACTCCTGACCCACCCTTAGTATACCCTTGACCCACCCTCAGTTTACCCCTGACCCACCTTCGGTATACCCTGACCCACTCTCAGTATACCCCTGACCCATCCTCAGTATACCCCTGAACCATCCTCAGTTTACCCCTGACCCACCCTTAGTATACCCCTGACCCACCCTTAGTATACCCTTGACCCACCCTTAGTATACCCCTGACCCACCCTCAGTTGCTGTTCAGTGGCTGTCCCCTCCCCTCTGCGGGAGTGAGTAATTCGGTACCACAATCCAGAGGGTATGCCGTGAAGACATCGAAAGGAGAACGTAAAACCTGTCATAAACTCGATTCTATCTGTTTAACGTAACGTCTGCAGTATAAACCCCAACATATATACCACGATATCATGGAAAAGTTTCTTGAGATTTACGTTATCGACCTGCATGCCTTGGTCGTCAAATGATCTCTTTTTACCAATTAGTCTGCAACGTCTGCCACATGTGTTTTTTTTTTCTTTCTTGTATGAGGGACTTAGTGTGAACGCTGTATCATTAACTACACTGTAGACATGAACATATTTTCACACAGTGTTTACACAAGGGGCCTAATGATGTTAAAAAAAAAGAAGCTATGCAGGCCAATTTTAAGAGCCTGAGGTCGATTTACGTCCTTGGCAGGTCGAATACGTTATCAAAAAAACGTTCCCAGCTATAGCGTGCTATGATTGGAGCCAATACAACAGATCATAAAATTCAACACCATGCCTGAAAACATTTCTCTTAAATCTGTTCAATAATTCATTCCACCGAAGCTCACAAGTGACATTTCGGCTTTCTTCTTGTCTCCTTTCTCTTTCTCACTTTTTCTTTTTACTAACAACGCCATCATCATTCTTTGGTACATCTCTTGTGAAATGTAACTTATTTGGTATGAAACGCGAAAAGGGCAAACGTATGTCGACGTAAGCTTAGACAACGGAAGCTTAGACAGCAACAGCATGGTAAAACAAGCAGCAACAACTTTAGTTTAGACAACAAAAAACTTAGTTTAGACAACAACAACAAACTTAGTTTAGACAACGAAATAAGTTTGCCCTTTTCGCGTTCCATAACAGGCACGTGCGCAGGATTACAACATCGAGTTTAATAAACCTGGAGGAACTATCCCACAGTAAATACGCGCGTACGCGCGTACCATACATGGAGGGTCATGTGATGTGACACCCGTTACCTAGCAATAACCGTGCCTGTAGCCTAACGTGGTAGCTATATTCCCGTCGAGCAGCATTAGGCTCTGTTCCATGGAGAATTCCGTGGTTGCACTGAACTAAACATTTCCCCACAGCACACAGTTCATCAATTTCTTTAATTGTGCGCGAATCTATAAGCCAGTCTATAAATACAGTAGCTGTACCTCAACTTCAAGCAATCAACTATAGGCCTATTCAACCAGAATCATTTCAACTAGAAAATGTACGTTAGGCTAGTTATTGTAGAGATGTCTGCATTAACTGTAATTAACTTGCCCGATACCAGACTAAACATAGGCTATGTTACTGTTATGCAGTAGGCAATATCTGCATGCGTGTGCAGTTAAGTCAGGTCTACCGAGAACACTTTCTCTTAACTTCTGCAGAGTTAGCTAGTAAACACACTTAACATGATCCAAGACACCGTCCAGTTCAACAATCCTTTTCGACAAAAAATCGTTCTTGAAATACAATTCAGACATCGACATTTCCCGCTGCAAGCCCAATGTATCTGTACTTGTTCTGTGCCAGCATGTCTAACGTTAGCATATTAGCACTATTTCGTAGGCCTGAAGTACCAGTACCTTCTTACGCCGTTAGTTCCCATGTCCGATCCGTCTTGGTGCAAATCTTTCACGAAGTCACTAGCACTATTCTCGAACTGCTACAGAGAAATATCAGTTTGGTACCACCCTGGAACACATCACATGACCCTCCATGCGTGGTACGCGCACGCCCAATTGAGATGAATCCTCCAGATTTATCAAACTCGATGGATACAAAGACAAGGGGTGCACATTTATAAATTAATTTCTCCTTCAGACCGATGTGGGGGTATGGGCATGAACCTAAATGGAAGAGCCAGAGGTTGGAGAAATGATTTTCAGAAAGGAGGGGGTCCTGATTCCGTTGAAGTGGACAGCCACGTGAGGGCCCTAAGGAGTGGGTGGTCCAAATCATTCTCTGGCTGAAATTAACAGTTCACTCGACTGGCCAGACAGGAAGTGGTGACAATTGCTGTGAAGTAGCTATATCGCTTGGCATTCTGAGGGACGTTGCGTGTCTTCTCCTGTTTGCATATGCACAAAGAATAATGCAGTTAATCATAATGTTAATGTCATAGAGTGACACGAGGCAAGATAAATTGGACTTGGAACTCATGGTTAGATGGCTGGAGAGATACAAGCATATACGAGCAAGACAATAATTGGTAATATTTAACCTTTCCTTATCAAATTCAACGTTATAATAAAAGAATCATATGTGCTTAACGTCATCTTTGAATTTTATCAATGTTATCGATTACAAGGATAGGGATAGGGATGGAGTTTCAAAGGTTCGAACCCGCAACAGGCGATTGATCTAGTACCATTCTTGGTGCGTACCCGAAGTACATAAAAAAGTAACAGGGTTGCTTAATAAAACCGTTAAGTTAGACGAATAGAAAAAAAGCAAGGGTAGCAGAACATGTTGAGCTTCGACATAGCTCACTCACTGGGCCGTGAAACCTGTATATGATATCGTTACCTTGGTGTGTGTCGGAGATATCTGCTGATTCAAAGGATATGTAGTTAATAGCTGATTCAACACTCGTGAAACTGTCCCGATGACAATAAACAAAAGGTGTTTACCCAAAAAATATTCCAAATACGACTCTGTTATCGAGCACTGGTGGTGTTTCCTTTATGTTATTTCACTGAGGCATATCGCATATAACAATTCGTGGTATGCTATTATTGTTCCCGAATATTTAGAGCCTACGATGCCTCCCCTGCCCCGCCCCCCCCCCCCACCCCACCTGTTCGATTTCTTCTTTTTGGTTTTCAGAAAAGTCACCCAAGGTAGACCCTGAGCACGGAAAACAAAGCGACTTAATTAACTGGTCCAACCTCAATGCCAGTTCCCCTTGCATCGATACTTCTGCACGTGACTCTGTATATGATCATGATGATGTATATAATACATGCAACTGTATTGTAAGATCGATCGTCAAGCAGTGGGGTCAACAATGCCGTAATACGGTCTCTCGTGCGTGTTAGTGAGGTTGGTATGGTATCGTGGTACAGTTTATCTACATTGATTCGACAATATTCTAGCTTCTTAGAGGTCTGCTGTATAAACCCCAACATATATAGCACGCTATCATGGAAAAAGTTTCATGAGATTACGTAATCGACCTGCCTTGGTCGTAAATAGACCTCTTTTTACCAATTAGTCTGTAACACCTGGCACATTTTTTTTTTCTTGTATTAGAGTCTTTGTGTGAACGCTGTATGATTAACTATACATTATAGACATGAACGTATCTCCGCATAGTCTTGTTAAGACCCTAGTATGTACAGCCTAGTATACCTTTCTTTTTCACAAAAGCTATTTTCCAGTATCTATTTGCTGTACTGCCCAGAGAACGCCCGCGGCAACGCTTTCGATTGGTAGGACAGATCCTCGGGCATGTAAAATACAGTGGACAAGCACATTCGTGGTAGGCAGAAACTGAACGGACTCTGGGGCATGTACAGTTTGCACAAGGGAAGACGAGTATTACAAACGACTTGGCCAAGACTAATAGACTAATTACACAAAGAGCCTAATGGTGTTTAGAAGCTATGCAGGCTAATTGTTGAGCCCTGAGGTCGATTTACGACCGTGGCAGGTCGATTACGTAATAACAAAACTTTCCTAGCTATAGCGTGCTATAAGTGGAGCCAATAAAGTAGATCTAACGTTATCCGTTGGCAGACAATGAATGATGATTCTGATTAAAAAATGTTGGCACATCTAGCTGAAAAACCAAATCACTTAAACTTGAGATATGTTAGATTGAATGTTCCTTTCTTATTTCTTTTGCTTTCTTTCTTGTTTTCTTTGGGGGGGGGGGGGTCCATTTTTGACTGATTGAATCCTCACCTGACTATAGGAAGTGGAACGAGGTATAGGTGACATGTGATACCATCACTTCAAATGTTCTTTGCTTTGGAGATTTACTTTTTACGTATCATGGCCGTCTTATTTGAATTATCCGGCTTAAAAATAAAATGTATCTTGAATATTTGCATAGCTGTGAAGGTCCTATACATGTATAGGCCTATACAATTTCATCAAAGTGCAAATATTGTTTTTTGTAAAATAACATCATTTTCATATGTGAGTTAGTGATTTAAATACTTGAAAGATAAACCAGAGTAGTTCTCATCTGCATTGCCCTGATGACGTCATTTATTTGGCTGTTGCCATGCAGATAAATTCACAAAATTCTAACAAATCTGCCAAAATTCCATTTCACTTTCAAAAACAAAATGCTATGAGGATATGTTGTCGACATAAAGATCCGGGATAATTTCTAATTAATGTGTTGTGTGTGTACAGGCGCGTAGCCAGGAATTTGCCAAGGGAGGGGCGAAACTGTAGATTCGGCATTGCAAACTATCTAAGCGTAGCGCCACCATATTGGCGCGAAGCGTACAAGAAAATTGTGGCTGAAAATGCCTCCCAGATCGCTGGAAATGGCACTTCCCAGGCCTTGTAAGTTGCATCTTAGCATTTTCTCTTTTGAAAATACTAGCGATATCATAAAAACATTGAAACAATTTTTTTTAAATATGCTCAAGGGGGGGGGGGGCAGCTGCCCCTTTCGCCACCCCCCCCTTGGCTATGCGCCTGTGTGTGTATAGGTGTGTGTGTATATATGTGTCAAGGAATTGTATGTTTAACTGATACGACTGAGTCATACTGTTTTGCGGCTCCGTTTAGCTATCTCAAAGCACTGGCAAAGGTGACTTACCCTGATGACAAAATAATGCGAAGATCACAAGATAAAATGCCGAGTCCGTCGCCATCTTCAATGATCTTGCACTTTTCCTTATCTGTTGGAGGGTGCAACGAAGAAATATTTCTCCATGATAACTCTTCTTTAGCAGTAAGAGTACATTAAATAGATTGGATATTGAGAAGATTATTTAGTTTGTTGGGTGACTCAGTAGAATTAGAATTTGAAAATTGGAACAATGATGCGTCTCGAGGGGAATTGTTCTTGAAAATATGTAAGGCTTTTAGTAAAATCATTTTCTGAATTTCGTAGTCGAGTTTACAAATCCAATTATGGTCGGACAAATCTATACATATTTTATTTTTATATAGTGGTTGTAATCCCTCTCTTATACGTCAACCAATATTGGAGTCATGTGTTAACTTTACACTCACAAATTTCTATTAAACATCATATGCATCACCGAATAGCCGCTAGATTTGTCTAATATGTAATCGTCTCGGTTAACAGTTGGAGAAGATCATGCCAAATATACATATATATATATATATATATATATATATATATATATATATATATATATATATATATATATATATATATATATATGTATATATATATATACATATACATATATATACATATATATATATATACATATATATAGGCTATATACATATATATAGGCTATATATATATATAGACATATATAGGCTATATATATAGACATATATATATATATATATATATATATGGCTTTCCGTTCAGTCATGTTTATAACCAGTGTCTTCGTGCAAAATGTGCTAAATTAATCGTAAACATTATTACCTATATTTCAGTTGTAGCCAGCTTACTTCGTTTCTCTTTTCGAAACATGAAACACTTACTTTTATTTCCCCCTTTGACTTGATTGGGTAATGCTCCCGTTTGATCAGAGATTAATTTTTACACGCTACCAGTCACAGTTATGTCGTTGTGAACTGAATACATGTATGCTTGCGCATAAAGTGTATGTATATTGATTCATCTGTTATATTAAAATACAGCTATGTCTATAGCTACTCTATACACTTTGCCTTGGCGTTAAGGCGCTTTTTTTTCTTTTTCATTTGTTCGTTTAATGAAAGAAAGACCGCCGGGAAACAAAATTTATAATAGATCTTTATGAATATTATGATTGTTCATGCAAATACCATTCATTCACTTGAAATAGTTGGGGTGGGTGGTCGTGTTTTTCTTCATTTTTTCGGTTCACTGACGATACTGGTTATGTTATGTATTGTTGTGTACGTCTGATATGCCATTGTTCATTTGTATATAGCTGAAACCACTCATGGTGATATTTTTTAGTTCAGGATATAGCACCACCACCACCACCAGTGGTTACAGTGGCAGTGTTAAAGGGAAAGTGAGTTGCAGAGAGGTGGATAGGCATCTATATCTATATATAGTGTCCGGTTAGGCTGCTTGAATTCTTTTGAATGTCTTTCGTGAAGCATCATCGAAAGTCAAAATATTGAGGTATTCCCTAATAAGTTGTTTTACATGATGTGGTTCGTAAAACAGAGCCAATCAGTTGGCCGAAACTGGTTTTCCCCAGTACAATACGTCAAATAGTAGAAGCGTTCGATTAAGGGAGTATATGCACGGGAAAGGATATACCCCTGCTACGGGTTTACAAACCCCCCCACTACCCTCCCAACCCCCAACCCACCCCTCCGCCTTATAAAATAGTAAATTTCACACCAAGTCTCACCTTGCGTTTAGAGCTACTTATATAGTAATAATCTATGGTGTTAGTAAGCCTCAGACAGCACAATTTAGTGTACCATTTTATTTGTTTTCTGAATGGAAGCCTCCCCCCCCCCCCCCTCATCACGTCGGTTTCAACTAACCAAGGACCGTACCCTCTTCAAAATCATTGATTCCTCTCCCTTTGTTCACGCCGCTACTACCTAAATCAGGCAAGGTAAATGAAGAATTTGAACCACCCCACCCATTCCCATCCTCCATCTTTGAAATCCTGTGCACGCCTGCAGTGATTCAGAATGTCATCGATATGTCCTTGATCGAAGACTTCGATTGAAGGAATCTAGTTTAGGTTGAAGCTCGCTCGGCTTTCCATGCCTTCCAGCCAGCTGGGACAAATTTCCTAATAATCTCCATAAACTCTCCTCCCTTATCATGCTTCAAACCACTCGTATTGACAGTACAAACAGTTCCTTACATTTATCTGATAGAAATATGATATTCATACTGTTCGCACTGACAATACGAGTATATGGTTGGCCACAGTGGACAAAATTCGGGAATTTATGCCCACATAATCGATTAAATACTGGCATCAATTCGATTTTTTGCAGATATAAATTCCATTTAATGCAGACATTAATTCTGAGCCAATCAGGAGGCAGTGGTTTATGTCCACATAAAATTGATTTAAAGTCGGCATAAATTTGAATTCATACAGACATGTAATCAAATAAATGCTGATATGAAATCGACTTTTATGCTGGAATATATTCGATTTAATTCTGGCATATTTTCGATTTAATGTCAGAATAATATTCGATTTATTGTCAGCATATATTCGATTTAGTGCTGACATATATTCAGTTCAATGCTGTCTTCTTGTTTCAACCAGGGTTTTCTCAAATGCATTAAATCACCTTTAACCCTCCAGATTTGTAGTTGATTTCATCCTCTCCAGCACCCAAGCATGAATGAACAAGGAATGGTGATGACTCAAGAAAATGCCAAAACAAGTTAGTATAAAGCTCACTTTAGGAGTGTTACTTTGTGTGTCATGTCACTTTAGGAGCTAGTGACACTTTAGGAGTGTTAGCTCAGTGGTTAACGCCGGTGCCTTTCAATCATAAGGTCCCGAGTTCGAGTCACTCCAAGATTAATGTATGTCGTCCAGTTACAGAGTTGTTGACAATTGACAATTCATAATCATGAACGTTAAATATGAAACTAATTTAGATACTGAATTCGATCAGCATGCGGCTTTGATAAGCCAATGATGGCTTCTTCGCGACTTCAAGTCCTGTTTGCAGGAGGATCTAAAATATATACATATATAGGCTACATACATACATACTTTAGGACTAATTTTCGACGGGTTAACCTAGCTTTCAGGCGGGCGTTCACTACTATAATTGTGGTATACGGTACCCACAATACACTGTTGAAACTTTGAAAGTTCTCAAATATCCAATTGCATGGTACTATGACAATGTTGTGAAAATCTTAGTATTATGGTCCAATTCGAATGAAGAAACATGGTTTACCCAAAATAAGGAATTATTTATTTAATTAAGTTCATCAGTATTGGCCCCAAACTTTTCGCAAGTTAAAAATTGCTGAAAATTTATATATATTTACAAAAGGATACCGTCCTTTTCTGAGAGAATCTGATTTGCTTTTCCAGAAATTAAAGAGTGATCATTTAGATAAATTATTACATGCTACAAGTGTCGAACTTATGTAAATAAGGATGGTAATGAAAATGTAATTGAAGTTGGTGTCTGGGTGACCATTATTCGACCTTCTAGCATATTTTGGGTCAATATTAATATTTAATAATCGATTAGTATCCAATTTCCCGTTGGTGATACGCATTTGCATAATCAATGAGCGTCGTATATAGTATACAGGGAATATATCCTTCGGCGTACCATTTATTTGATTTTGATGTTCTTGTAATGAAATAATCCGATCAGGGTTTTCTTCAAGTCGCAATGTTTGTGTGCCAAATTTAAACTTCGACCTTTCCAGCTTACTGCACTAAAAGCTCAGTATTGAAAAATGACACCGTTCTAAGCAATTTTTTATATTAACATTCATTATTTTTATTGAGTTATCTGTCGTTAAACATTTTGAGCTGAATAAAATTCGCCAGATTTGTTAACGAGTCCGTAGTTTCTACAAAATTCAATCAAAATTTGCAAACCCCGCTTAACAGATTATGCTCCAATCATATCTCTCTGTTTTGTTTACGACCTTTAGGCCTATCTTACTTTCACTTTCGTGGATAGCCTGTGTTAGGTCCTTTGAATAGTATTTTTTGTTTCGTTCTTATCGATGTAGCTTGCGAAATTGTGTCATTTCCTTCCATTGCAATGAAAAAAAATCAGGTATTTTCAGACGTTTCCTCCGTGGAATTGGGTAAAAAAAGTGGACGATACGAGTATATGTAGGTTACATTTGTGTAATGAACATGCTGGTACGGGAGGTCGCAGTGATTTTACGGTAAATGGTTCGCACCACAAGGGCAACAGAATATAAATATCTCATTTCAAGTGCGACTGCTTTTCTCCATTAAACCCACCTGGTCAGGGCACATTTTAAATAAGAAACATTGAATCTGCTTCGGAAGTTTGTTTTTCGAAATTCATCAGCAAACACGTATTGAGACTGTAATGTGATATTAACTACTAAATCTATTCTTTTCTTACGGGAAATCACCATAATTTGGTTCTTGAATGTTTCAAAATGAGGGTGATCAGTAATATTATTTGTCCTTATCTGCGTTATCTGTTTACCTTTTACGGTTCCTCGACTCCAAATGTATACGATCGGCGTGTAACCGCTCACAAGCATGCCGAATACGCTAGATAAACTTGTTATGCTGACAATCTGGATTGTTAAGTTTCGAGGTTACAATTGTGCAGTTTCGTCGAACAAACAAGAAAAGTATGGTTTAAAATACATGATGAAAAATGTCAAATGGCTTGAACTTAAAAACGTCGCCGACACAAATGTCAAATGATATATCCTTCAAGCCAGTATTAACACCGAAAACCTAGACAAACTACAATACTGAGCAACTATATTGGCGCTACTGTTGATTCCATACCGGCGGTATAACACAACTCATACCAACCTTTATCAAATTTCGCCAAATAAGATAGGGCGGATATGAGAGCGCCCTCTGTTGACTTACTTCAAGTTTGGTTAGCCCCCATCACCTTTAATATACCAATTAGTTCTTAAAACAAGTTTATGAAGCAAAAACGTCAAAATAATTCAGCCACTTCTTCGACTAAAAAAATTACATGATGAAAAATGAGTAAAATGGGTAAATGCATCGCCTCCGGCCTTTTTAACACGTTACGATAGACGAAGGCTTCGGGTTTTGTTATTTATAGGAATTAACTACAACTCCCATCATACGGATTACAGACTTCGGGAAAGATACAGTTACATTCTCCCTGACAGCCGAGACCGTAGTAACCAGTAGGACATGCTGTTGGTATGAAAACAATATAAAAAATCGTTAACATGTTAGCCAAATAAAAAATATCAAATCGTTCAACGTTAGCAACATTAAATCTGCGGTACAAAGAGTGTATCAAAACGACTCGTGAACTAGTATCATTATTAATTCACGATGACAGCAATTGCTTTGGCTCAGTTCGTCTAAGTGATTTTACAGAGCGCTACTAACTGCATGCATCACCTTTACATAATTATAAGATGCATGTTATGTCCAGCACTGTCGTTTTCATTGTTGATTACGACAAAGAATTTAATCTCCGTGGCACTTGCTTGGACAAGTTTCTATTGCATAGCTTTTGGTGGTGTGGGGCGGGTTGTGCGTGTGAGGGGGAGGGGAGGTGTTAAGCCAACGACTACAAACAGGGCCAATTCTTATCCTTGCGTCCACTCAATTCTCGCACCATGTTGTTTTCATTTAATTGTGTGCGTTTTACGTATACGTTTTGCATGTGTGTGTGTTTTGTTTCCGTATACCCGGTTCTGTAACTTGATGTAACTTATTTTGTAGCATTTCTTTTCGTGAGCAGCAAGTGGGCGGGGTTGTGGGCGGGTGGGGGGGGGGGGCTGAGGAATATATGTTCATTACGACACTTACCCGAGCAATTGGGTTGTTCGTATCCAGGGTAACACTGACAACCGAACGGATCTTCCATACAAAATAGGACATATTGACAATCGGAGCACTCATCTCCAAACTCCTCCTGACAGCTGAATTCACATTTACCTCGCAAGCCGAAGGTACCGATTTCACAATCTGAACAGGATAAAGAAAAAAACCAAAAAATGGTCATAATTATAATTATAATCATAATCATAATCATAATCATAATCATAATCATCATCATCATCATCATCATCATCATCATCATCATCATCATCATCATCATCATCATCATCATCATCATCATCATCATCATCATCATCATCATCATCATCATCATCATCATCATCATCATCATCATCATCATCATCATCATCATCATCATCATCATCATCATCATCATCAGAATCAGAATCAGAATCAGAATCAGAATCAGAATCAGAATCAGAATCATCAGAATCAGAATCAGAATCAAAATAATATCATAATCAAATTATTATTATTATTATTATTATTATTATTATTATTATAATCAGAATAATAATCAGAATAATATTATTAATATTATGATCAAAATAATAATAGGAATAATGATCAGAATAATAATCAGAATAATAGTAATAATCAGAATAGTCAGAAAAAAAATAATCAGAATAATATTCAGAATAATATTCAGAATAATAATAATTAGAATTATAATCAGAATAATAATAATTAGAATACTAATAACTAGAATAATAATTATCAGAATCAGCATTTTAACTCAACTTTGGAATCTTTTCAATTTAGAAAGTCCTGTCAGATGTGAAAACATTAGATTGCTCTTGGATTTCAAACCCACTTTACTATGACCTGGCCCTGGGTATATCGAACCCGGAACCTCCCGATTGCTAAGCCTCATTGCTTCAAATGCCACCGCCATTATCCACTCGGCCACAGCACCGGGACATTGTATCCACAATGCAAATTTCTACCCCTATAAGTCTCCTTAGAGAAGGATATTCCGGTGACAGGCAGCGTGATTCTTACATCATCCTACAATATTAGCTGTCAACCTAAAGGTAAAATAGCATGTCCCTAACTAATAACCTAGATGTGGTTAATATTTGAATGTAAAATTCTATTTATCCCATACTCCAGGATCTTCCGAGGCTGTACTCCACACTGCAAAATACCAGATGAGGATGAGTTTTTGACCTTATACCATAGTACAATATCAGCTGACAACCTCAAGGTAAAATATTATGTCCCTAACTTATAATCTAGATTTGGTTAATATTTCAATGTAAACTTCTATCATTATCCCATACTCCAGGATGTTCTGTTCTCCACACTGCAAAATGCCATATGAGGATGAGTTTTTGACCAATCAGAGGTGCAGAAAGTGTCCAGTACTTTTTTGAATAAAAAAATTAATGTCATCCACCGAAATATCCTTTTAAAGAAAGAGCTTGTCATTTATCATGAAAAATATGCATATTCAGGTATAAGTGCCGAACCAGGATGTGTGTGTATAGGATATATACCTAATTTACAGCCTAAATGCGGTACGCCCCAGAATGCACGACTATTTCACGTCCATAATTTCATTTGCTTTTGGGGTCAGATCCCACAACCCCCCCCCCCCCACCCTCCTCCGCCCAGCCTTTTTTTCTTTAAATCCCGGATCAGTTGAAAGAATATGAGCCAAAACATAATAATAATTAAACTAACCGGTTTCACATTCTGCTCCGACTCTTCCAGGGGGGCAAATACAGTAACTGCCGCTGTAACTACACACACCACCGTTAGCCACACACGAACCACCGCAACCTAACGGAGAAGATGAAAGGGAAAACAAATATTGCAGGGAAAAATAGGATTGAATTTATACTTCAAATAAAATGTGTTTTCATAAAAAGTAGTTTCCACTTTCAAGCAGCTTAACTATATATCAGTATAAATGACGCTATTAACTGACCAGTTTTTATGTCACTGGTACTTGTCAGTACACTTTTAATAGGTCGACATAAGTGAGGGCGGCACTACAATAGACTCAAACAGTAAGCCTGCCCATGTAGGTTTTCAACCTGACCTGTATGTTATGTAGTTATTTCGTTAGTCCGTACGTACACTAACACAGTTGTATGTCCACGTACTCGCCATCAAGGATCTGTGCTCTAACTTAGGGGTATTTTGAAAATCTAGTAGAAGTACTAGTTCAAGGTACTAAGTACTGGTACTCGACTACATACTACTCGACTACATACTATTGTACTCATGACTATCAATCTGGTTTCAAAAAGCCAATATATATGCCCAATTGGCATATTAAAGACCAACTATGGAGACTTTTCGATGAACATAAAATCCCACCATTTTGCATGTATGTAATCCTTAACTCACTCCAATTACATTGCTGTAATTAACTTTACCAATTTCGGACGTTAAATACGTGAAAAATGGGAAGAAAAGTCAGCTTTTTATGAAACCTGTTTCAGACATTCCTGAAACATTCCGAAGACATCAGGTGACCATGTGACGTCACTGTATACCTCACTCACAACAATACTTTTAGTGTGTAAAGTTGTATACTTGAGCTGCCAAAAACATCAACGATATTACTCCTTTTCCCCCGAAATGCCACAATTCTGTGTTGTTGGAGGTTGCAGTTATACCTCATCCAACAAAAGCATCAGCTTTTTTAGATTTCCGAGTAAAAGAACCGACGTAAAACGCCGCAGACTTTGGATCAATTTTTGAGATCCACGCGGAAAGATTTTTCAGCACCCGGAGTATCTCATGCCCATGAGTCCACATGCATGACCCTGCCTCTGTGTAAGCTGCAAATGTCTCATTCTGCGAAAGTTATATTCTGTCGATAGCTGTGTCGGACCATGGCCGGACATAGCTAATGTGAAATTGACAGTAAACAAGCTCTGGACGTCCTTACATGTAACATTATATCACGCAATTGACAGTATAATATTTACCCTAAGAGATGACCGTGTATATACCGTGCCTTTAGGGTAGCATTGTTAGTACATGCATGGAGCTATAGCTCCGTGGTACATGTATGGCTCACAGCATGTGTAAATAGTCATGCTATAGGATTTCATCGCATTTATCTATTTCCTTTGTTGTATTCCAGTATCGTGAGTTCGTGATACATTGTGTTATATTGTCCGTTATGTTTATTCCGGCATCTGCATGGTCCAAGGAGTTGAATAAAAACGGTTCTATGTAGCGATCGGACGTTTTATTTCGTTAGTGACTGTCTTGTGATTGTGGGATGTAACTGGTCAAGGCCTGTTTCAACTAGACCTAACTCTATGGAATTACACAGAGTCACGGTAGTATTTCGCCCAGGATTGAACGAGAAACGTGGATTTGGATATTTACTGCTAAATTTTGTTTATTGAAAGGATACTTTTTCTGTGTTTGTACTTTTGGATATTAAAACGAGTAAGTACTATGTTCAGCTGAAGCTTAGTCATGTATATGCTACCCTGGTCGATTCGGGTCAGCGTCTTCTCGTAGTTGTTCGATTATGTTTAGTGTCTTTTTGGTAATTCGTTGACAGTAACGTAAGCCATTTTCCCGTCACATATCACGCATGAGGCATCTTTTAGGTCTATTCTTCTGTTCAGTTTACGGTATCTTGCGATCAAATTGTATTACGGAATCGCCAAGCTGCTTGCATGTTCTACAGTATATTGTACCGTACGGACCTATTGACGCTCCGCTATATAAAAAGATGCTTCCATTTGAGTGGAAATTTTGCTAATGAAATAACCAATTTAACTAAAATTTCTGCTTATAATTGTCTTAAAACTAGTTGTAAACCTTCATGTGTTCTTGTTTTAAGCTAACAGCTTTTCAAACGCTCGAAATTGGAAGTCAAAAACAGTACAATTGATCGTTATCTGTGTACAAACAGTGCCTATATCAGCGTTTGATTTTCGCGGTATATAAACAATGACGTCACACGGTGACCAGAGGCTCCTTTGGGTCAATCTCTGTTTTCAGACATTCCAGAGGTTCATGTCACGTGACTACCCAAAATGTCCATTTTCGTGGTCGTTTTTTGATGGGTTATAGTAGGTTTTCGAAGATTATTTTTTACACATGTTGATTATGGGTATGTAAACTCCTAAATTAATGGAAAATCAAAAAAAAAATTTGCCACCATAGTTGGTCTTTAAGAGGAATCATGTCAAACATGGTACAACAATGACCATAGATTTGATCATGTAGTTTGGACGACGTCAAAAACTCTGATTTAAATGCACATGCACTATGGTCTACTATAAAATGGCAACACTCACTGTCCGATCGTACAATCACACGAATAATCCTCCTCCAATCTCTTTTGATCCTTCCTTGAAGGTAGACTTCATAGATACCTTCGTTGACGGGCTTGATGCGGTCAAAGGTTATAGCCACTTTACCATTGTAATTGCGTAAGAATTTGCCATTTTTGCGCCAGCGTACACGACGCGTGTTACAATAACGTGCCACTGAGAGTTGTATTGTAACTTCGGTATCAACGTTTGCCGATACGGTGATGTATTCGGCACTGAGAGCTGAAAAGGTATAGATAAGAGAGTGGAGTTAAATTAAAAGATTGTAACAGTAACAAATGATTGAAATTCTATTATTGGACGGAACTTCAACAAATCAAGCCAAATACCGATGTCCAAACCTGAAGCAGAAGATGCACGAGCAATGAGTATAGTTTTGTGATATGTCATGCATGATTGCTTTTACCAGTGGCGTACGAAAGAGGGCCATGCCACATGCTCCCCTAAAATAAAAGTCACACAGTACCACTATCCTCGAAATTTGCCAACCTCAACCCTCCCCACCGCCCACCAGTTTCGCAAACTTCTAGAAATTAATCCCCTTCTCCTGTCACAGTTAATAGCCTTAAATGTATGGCAATTAATTTGAGAATCACCCCCTTGGCCCACCAGGACCCCTGGACCCTCGCCGAGATCGCTATGCGCTCCGCGCTGGCAATTGCAACTCCGGCCCCAGTTCGCACTACCCGCATTCTGTGCAACCCAGCACAAAACTGTTGCTCTTATTCCGTACCCGGACCCCAGCCCCCCCCCCCCCACGAACACACACACACATGGTCATTTATCTCTCTTCTCATAATGCCACAATAATAATGCCACAATTCGGGACCGCAGCTGGTATTATTACTATCAACGGGTAGAGATCTACGAAATGACTATTATAATGATGAAATTATAAAAGGATTACATTATGTACTGACCATCGCTTCTTTCTTGGACAATGACTGGGAAGGAATCAACCTCTTCTCCAGCTTCGCCAAGGCCTGGCCTAGTAGTTTGGACTCTGTATAATCCATACCTATTACCATGGTAATCATTGAAGTTAGTTGGACCTTTGAAGAGATATGCCGAAGAGCGCATGCCATTAGCTCTAAATGGGAAAGATCCAAGTGGCATTGATTGGTCATTGCCCTTGAGATCAGCTGCACAGATACTTGTCAGAGAATTAACAGATAACGCGTAAATCGCTGATGACGTATATCGATTTCCACCCTGACACTTGACTGCACCGATTAGGTCAACTATATGAAAAGAAAATATATGAATATTTATATATATAAAAGTAAATAAATATATATATATATATATATATATGTATATATATATATATATATATATAAAAGTAAATAAATATATATATACATATATATATACATCTGTTTACATATATATATATATATATATATATTTATATATATATATATATATTTATATATATATATATATATATATATATATATATATATTTATATCTGTATAAATAAACATATATACTATATATATATATATATATATATATATATTTATATTTTATATTATATTATAGTTATTCATACATTTATTATTTATTGTTTATGGTTTGGTCTGGACATGGCATATCTCTTTATATGAATTATATAAATTTGTGGAAATTGATTTCTTAAACTTACGAGGACAATCAAGACTAGTCGGTGGCAGACTGTCTGATGCGGAACACAATTCTATCGTAAAGAGTTCTTCATCAGAGCAAAAGCAGGCATATTCCTGATTATCCACTTCGGTTCGTTGTACGCAAAGTCCATTACAACAACTTTGAAAGTCGTCGTTGGCATCGCATGGACATGTCGTCGCTGCCGGGCCTATTGCAATAAGAACATGTTTACAAATTAATTGTGAAGAAACAATCGTTTTAATTATTTGATGTTATTTTCATTCAGCGGTTGAATGATTGTTACATATAGAAAATTAAAGTCAGGATTATTTTTATGATCGTCCCGAGATGATATATAACTATAACTCTGCTGTTAAAGATGCTTTCAGAAAAGTTCACTAAATGTTAGAATTTTTTGGTAAAAAGTTATCAGGATGAAATTTTCATCTACAGGTGCATACCATTTCGAACACTGACTCAAAGTTCTTTCCAGCCACTGGAATATTTATACCGAAGTAACGTATAAACGGGGAACATTAACATAAATAGCGGTATCTGAAGGAAAGAGCAGTCTTTGTGAATACAATTTCGCTACATATGTGACGCATTGCCAATAGCCGTATATACCAAATTATCGAACCCCTTTACGTAACTTAGAAACCATCGGGCAGGGAAGACTTATATGTTTTATAATACAATGTCTTGAATACTTTTTTAAACAAACTTCTGGTCTATGATCATATTGCGTGAATTGAATTGGCTGGGTGGTGGCACCTTGTGGGGGGGGGGGGTCTGACATTCCTTTCCCGACTGGGAAATTTGTCAGTTTTACACTTTTTGTAATGTACATCCATGCATACTACTTCCTTTTGACAAAGTTTGGTCCATGGGCTAGATGGGGTGAAATCAACCCGCATTTTGGGGGTGGGTGGGGGTGACCTTGTGGGGGGTCTGACATTCCCTTCCCGACTGGGAAATTTGTCAGTTTTACACTTTTTGTAATGTACATCCATGCTACTTCCTTTTGACAAAGTTTGGTCCATGGGCTAGATGGGGAGAAATCAACCCGCATTTTGGGGGTGGGTGGGGGTGACCTTTTTGGGGGGTCTGACAACACCTTCCCGACTGGGAATTTTGTCGGATTTACACTTTTTTTAATGTACATCCATACTAATTCCTTTAGACAAAGTTTGGTCCATGGGCTAGATGGGGTGAAATCAACCCGCCTTTTGGGGGTGGGTGGGGGTAAACTTTGTGGGGGTCTGACAACACCTTCCTGACCAACTATTTTGTCAGTTTTTCCATTTTTGTAACATACTGCCATGCTACTTCCTTTTGCCAAAGTTTGGTCCATGGGCTAGATGGGTTGAAATCAACCCGACTGGGGGTGGCTTAATGGGAGTCTGACAACCCCTTCCCGACCAGGAATTTTGTCAGTTTTGCCTTTTTGTGTAATGTACAGCCATACTACTTCCTTCTGACAAAGTTTGGTCTATGGGCTAGATGGGGTGATATTAACCCGTGGGGTCTTTTTCAGGGGGTCTGGGGTCCAAACCCGACCACTGGGGTTGGGCTGACAATGCTTTTGTGAATGACCTAGATGGTCTACGTAACTTTAAGGGGTCAAACCTTCTGGGCTAAATGGGGTGAAATCATATGGGACAGGCTCCCAGACTACTACTTGCACTTAAACTTCTCTCCGCGCTCAGTTAGGCAGCCTTGGGCTTCACTTCTCTGTTACGATACTTACACCCAAGGGCGCAATCTTGTTCATCCAGACACAAGGCTATATCTTGATATTCACGGTCAAAAATGGTGCCAGTAATGGGACTTGAAACACCCGAGGCAGTAGTATAGGTCAATGCATATCCTGGCCCACTACCGCCAGACCATGCTGTCAGCACATTTGGGGCTAATGTCGTTTCCGCTGCAGCCAGACTAACGTCATTGGCCGTTTCACCAGTCCTCGTCTCCCATGGTGTAAGAGAGCCAAAGTCAACCGGAAACGTGCTAGGATCGACGCTGCCAAAGTCCCATACATACATCGAACCCGCAGCCGCCAACGCCAATTGCTCTATACCTATAATGGCAGATAAACAAAGGTATCCGTTGAAGAAGAAGATAGATAGACATAGATATAGAAATAGACATATAGAGACATAGACATAT